>NW_017306597.1:475265-518722 GCF_000935625.1 Nanorana parkeri | reverse complement strand
GGGGGGGATTTATCAAAACTGGAGCAGACACAATCAGGAGCAGTTATCCATAGTAACCAATCGGCTCCCCTCTTCAATTTGTTCAGCTAAGCTTTGAAAATGAAAGATCGGGCATATGAGGACATCCCATGGAGCTTGTGAAGATGTTAACCTCCGGAGGGCTTAATACGACTGCCTTTATACTGTTTTATGCTCCTTATGGAGTGAAACTGAAGTAGCGAGATCCACCCCCCTTTTTCTATCCTATATCTTTTCTGACTCCCCTTTTTTTCCTTGTTTCTCCTTCTCTCTCTGGGACTATGTGGTATTATGTTTTCCAACCCACACTAATAAGGAACGTTGTATTTTTGGACTGAGAGGACATTGCGGCTGTCTCCAACCTGATTCCACTAAATTGTCCATAACAGTCCTCTCTCTTAGAGCCAGTTCACACCATATGCAGTTGTGATGCAGTTTCTGGTGTGAACTAACCCTTAAGATGTATCACAGGACCACATGTAGTATTTTCTGTTACATCTGCTGACCACCTGTGTTTACAGTGATGTTTGTAATACATGGTCCCGTTTTTATGACTGCTGATCTATGTTTCTATATTCACTATTGAAAAAATCTAATAAAAACTTTTAAATAGAAAATGAAAGATCAAAGCTGATTGGTTACTATGGGCAACTGCTCCAGATTCTGTCTCCTCCAGTTTTGATAAATTCCCCTCTATGTATTTAGGCAATCAATACACACCCATGCCACATCCCCAGGTATGCGGACCATTAAGAATTTATATGCCAGAAATGATCACCATTACTTTTCCTTTATTATAGCTTTTCAAAAATTGCAAACAAGATGATTAAAAGGTAGAATTGAGGTATTAATGCAGAATAACACTTATGGTAGCTAAATAGAACCTTTACATAGATATCTGTACATCAGACCAAAAAGAGGGACAGAGACACTTGGTTCTGAATGAGGGACAGTTGGGGGGTTTGTGTTCTTTCCCCCTTATTTTCACCTGCCAGTAACACACTTCCTGTCCTAGGGTGACACAGCTCTCTCACTGTGCTTTGAGGTCTACCCCCTCGCCTCTTCTCCATAAAGCCTATTGCACACAAGTGCCGTCTCTCGCACACCGTAAAATGCTGGCAGAGAGGGCCCCAGTGCAGACCCTCATGTGACCATGGATGTAGTATCTCAAATACACCCGGTCTGCATTCAAAATTTTACGTCCATGTGCATGTGTGGGTTTACATAGTGCTGACGTATGCTCGCCAACAACAGTTTACAGCCATTGATTTTAATGTGAGGCTGAACACTGCACCTGGGGCACTCTGCCAGCTGGAATAAGCCGGCATTTAGGGTGTAAAGAAGCTGGTGCCCCCCATGTGCATGAGCACTAACATGGGGAGGGGGGTCCAGCCCATAGAGATAGCTGGGTACAATGTAACTGGTGAGAGTGCAGCATAGGCAGAGAGCTCAGGACGTTAGATTTCTGGCAGGATCGCAGGTAGTTCTTTGCACTTATTGAAGACCTATAACAAAACACTATCACCGGCATATTTAACAGAGCAAAATGTTCCAAATAAGAGAAATTCATTGTTAGAATGTACATACCCTTTAAACTCAGAATAACATGCCTCAGTAGTCACTGTTTTAGAAAAAAAAAGTCACAATAGAAGCACTGCATTGCCTGTAACAAATGGACAGGTTAGAATTTTTCAGTATCCTTAATGGCAGCCTACTGCACATATATTTGATACCTTGTAAATAAAACCTGTCCAGACTTCTAGTGCTTTCTAAAATACATAATCCCCAGCTTTCCTTTAGACTAGCAATGAGATTAACTTAACCTTTGGGGCCTGTTCATACATATGGCGGTGACCTGCGCTGTACCACACCAGATCAATGCAGGTCACCACAAGGACACATAGAAAACAATTGTGTGTCCCATTCACACTTCAACACAGTGGGCGATGCTCTGTGATTAAAAAGCAAACACACCGCATGCCACCACAGGCTGCCGCACCTCGCTGCCATGCGGGGACCTGGCTGAAGTGTACACATTGTACATGCCACATAAAGTTTAAAAAAAATTTAAACAGTAACAGCTCCAGCAGTTTCCTGCCCCAACTCACTAGCCCAGTGGCGTCACAAGGCGGGTGCGGGGGGCACCATTGGAGGGGTGACACCAAAATGACTGGCAGTCATTTTGGTGCCACCCCCTCTAAAAAAGTCGGGCACTCGGTCATGAACCGAGAGCTCTACAGTGTCATGAGGTATGCCACCGGGATCCATCACTAAGATGGCCGCGGCAGGCGTCAATTAGATGCGCGATGACGTCACGGCAGGGTGTCACCCGCTCTCCGCTCCAGGTGACACCCGGCCTCGGGACGCCCCTGCACTAGCACATCCACTAAAAAGGTGAATTTAAGTGGACTGGCTAGTGTGAACTCCAGACATTAAAGTGTATCTAAAGTCAAACCCTTTTTTGTAGCTTTTGACAGAGTAGAGGAGGGTTGGAACCCCTGTCAGATATGATTTTGCTGCCTTTGTCCATCTGGGGTGATTTCCTTTGGAAGGCCTCCCATCACTAACCATCACACTGTTCCAGTGCCAACTGTCAAATAATGGATTTCCTATCACTTTCTGTGCTGGTGACACTCATATGATAAAGAGGGTGACCCGTCTTAGCGATGGCACAGACAGCAATAAAAATGTGACGGGGTTCTAACTATTCCCCACCCATATGCACTGAAATTCCAGATTATTTTATTGATATGACATGTTAAAACGTCATGTGTTCTTAAAGTGACATTAAACCCTCCAGATTTTTTAACATAAACCAATACTGTAATGTGTGCCTTACTGTAATCCATGGTAGTTTCCCTTCTCTTTGCTGCTCTTCCTTTTAAATCTGTATCTGTTCTCATGCTGAGCAGAACTTCTGTTTTGCAGCAGACTGCCTTGTCTCTGGAATGGATACATGGTGTCTGTTTGTAGGTTTGCAACCTGAGCCAGCACTACAGGAAGAGGCACTCAGCTGCAAAGGGAAGTTCTCCCCCAGCATGAGAAGACATACAGATTTAAAAGGAAAAGCAGCAAAGAGAAGGGAAACTACCATGGATTACAGTAAGGCACACATTACAGTATTGGTTTATGTTAGGGTTGCACAGATACCAAGTACAGTACTCGGTACAAGTACGAGTACATGTACCGATACTTTTGAGCTCCAAGACTAGACTAGAGAAAAATTCAGAAGTTAGGAGGCAGCTGTCATTTGTAAGGAGCACACGGAGCTCCTGGGATTTGTACATCTCTGTTTTAAAGTACGATTTTGTTTTTATAAATATAAATAAAGGGATGCACAGATACCAGTTTTGCGAGTACGAGTACTGGTACTTGCCGAGTACTTACAAGTACAAGTACTGATACATTTTTGTTTATTGTCATGTGACAGTTTTTCTAAAACAATACAGACTAATGATTTCAGGACAGTGGTGGAGTGCCAGAGCCAGGTCCCAGCTGCAACCGCTGCAACCCTGACAGTTCTCATGAAAATGCCAAGTACCTGCACTGGTACTCGAAAAGTATCTGTGCATCCCTAGTTTATGTTAAAAAATCTGAGGGTTTAATGTCACTTTAAAGAAACATGTCCTGAAAGAACATGGAGGCTGCTTTAGATGATTGAGTCATCTGGCTGTTAAGCTGAGTCAATAGTCCAATATTTTGAGTCTCCGACCTGGAGCAAACATGCAGTGGAAGGAGTTCTGCCTTAACACTAACTTTACTTGCTGCATGTTTGTACTGGGTCAGTAACTCCGAATGTATTGAAGTAAATAATTGCTAAGCAACTAGGATCTTTAACTGTAAGTCAGCTTCCATATTTTTCTCACATCAGGTTTCCTTTAATAGATGTGGGCTGACAAAACACAGCATTTTTATGGACTGAATGGTGTCAGCCCTGCCCAGTTGTAGTACCAATGCTAGGCAATTATTGCTGTCACTGACACCAATGCTGGGCAAATAATTGCTGTCACTGATACCAATGTTGGTTAGGGTTATCTCTATTATTACGGTCTCTGACAACAATCTTAGGGTTATTATTACAGTCCTCTAGAAGTGTCAGGGGCCACACTTAAGGGCTCTCTATTATTTTTAAGTTGACCACCACTGCCTTAGATAGCTCAAATTACAGCCAATTTCTGCTAAATCAGTCGAAATTTGAGCCATGGATGGCCGTGCAAGCACCACACAGGTCAACAAAAGTTGATTTAAAAATTGAAGTAGCCAGGTGGAAAACTATCTAACAATCACTGACTGCTTCCTATCCGATGCAGGCACTGTTTGGACATTTAGGCAGTCGCGGGTGCTGTGATAGCCTGCAGTAGAGATTCATGTGTAGCGTGGATTGGGTAATTGATAAATTTTTCTCTCGTGTATGACTAGCTTTACTCATCCATTATCCATCATAAAGGTTATTTATTCTGTAGTCCCAAAATAAGAACTAGGAGGGCTAAGTACTCTCCTTGCCACAACACAGGAAGTGTGCAAAGGACAGCTCCTAATTTCTGACATGATCTATGGGTATTTCTTGCACTTATAGAACAAAGTGGGCCGTCTGAACAATAGGTCCCGCATACCAGGGCATTTCTCCTATCACTGACACCGTGGCATGCTGTGGAACCACTACAATTGCACAAGCTTTTCAAATATGACTGGTTCCCCCTCCCTGTTGAGAGTAATCAGCAGGAGGGTGTCTGCTTCTGCGATACATTTTCACCCAATGTGTCCAGAATCTCTTCACAGCATCTAATGGGTAATTATCTAAGGGTAATAAATGTGTTGAGAAAATGCATTTATAAACTAGTTTTATGCACTATGACATGCAGTGCCCTTGATTATAATGTGTGCGTGCTTCAACGCTCAGATACTGTTACATGCATGATGTTTTTGAAAGCCAAGGTATAAAACCACAAAGTGATGGACTGTATCACTGAATAAAATTGGAGTTCTCATGTTATTTGTACTGTATTGGAATAAGGCCTAAATCTGTTGTGGTGCTGGAACTGGACTGCTCAATAGAATATTGTCAACTTTACTGGAACCAAAAACAAACTATTTTTACACAATTTAATAGCCTAACAGTCCCTTCATTGCAGTCCATATGCACATTGTTTCACATTTACTTAGAGATGTTAAATATAACGTTTACCTAAATGTACATGGAATTATTAGAAAAAAAAACTTTGTGTTAAGGTGCCGCTATCATCTGTTCCAATGTTTCCCACTGTTGTCCTCAAGTCTAATGAGATGAACATGGCTGTCTGTAGGATTCCAGTGCAGAAGAAATGTGCATACAAACAAGGGGATCACTGTACATAAGGGAGGGTTAGTGTGGGGGTTATAGGGAGGGTCAGTGTGAGGGTTATAGGGAGGGTCAGTGTGAGGGTTATAGGGAGGTTCAGTGTTAGGGTTTAAGACAGGGTTAGTGTGCTGGTTATAGAGGGGGTTAGTGTGCAGGTTATAGGGAAAGTTAGCATGCGGGTTATACAGCAGAGGGGGTTAGTGTGACAGTGTGAGGGTTATAGAGAGGGTTAGTGTGAGAGTTATAGGGAGAGTTAGTGTGAGGGAAAGAGAGACGGTCAGTGTGCGGGTTGTAAGGAGGGTTATAGGGGGGTCAGTGTGATGGTTATAGAGAGGGTTAGTGTGGGGGTTACAGGGAGGGTTAGTATGAGGTTTATAGGGAGGGTTAGTATGAGGTTTATAGGGAGGGTCAGTGTGCGGGTTATAGAGGGGGTTAGTGTGAGAGTTATAGAGGGGGTCAGTGTGCGGGTTATAGAGAGGGTCAGTGTGCGGGTTATAGAGTGGGTCAGTGTGAGGGTTATAGGGAGGGTCAGTGTGCGGGTTATTGGGAAGGTCAGTGTGAGGGTTATAGGGAGGGTCAGTGTGAGGGTTATAGAGAGGGTCAGTGTGCGGGTTATAGGGAGGGTTAGTGTGAGGGTTATAGTGAGGGTCAGTGTGCGGGTAATAGAGGGGGTCAGTGTGCGGGTTATAGGGAGGGTCAGTGTGAGGGTTATAGAGAGGTTCAGTGTGAGGGTTATAGAGAGGGTCAGTGTGAGGGTTATAGAGGGGGTCAGTGTAAGGGTTGTAGGGAGGGTCAGTGTGAGGGTTATAGAGGGGGTTAGTGTGAGGGTTATAGAGGGGGTCAGTGTGAGGGTTATAGAGGGGGTCAGTGTGCGGGTTATAGGGGGGGTTAGTGTGGGGGTTACAGGTAGGGTTAGTATGAGGGTTATAGGGAGGGTTAGTATGAGGTTTATAGGGAGGGTCAGTGTGCAGGTTATAGAGGGGGTTAGTGTGAGGGTTATAGAGAGGGTCAGTGTGCGGGTTATAGGGAGGTTCCCTGTGAGGGTTATAGGGAGGGTCAGTGTGAGGGTTATAGGGAGGTTCACTGTGAGGGTTATAGGGAGAGTCAGTGTGAGGGTTATAGAGAGGGTCAGTGTGCGGGTTATAGGGAGGGTCAGGGTGAGGGTTATAGGGAGGGTCAGTGTGAGGGTTATAGGGAGGGTCAGTGTGTGGGTTATAGAGGGGGTCAGTGTGCGGGTTATAGGGAGGGTCAGTGTGAGGGTTATAGAGGGGGTCAGTGTGCGGGTTATAGGGAGGGTCAGTGTGAGAGTTATAGGGAGGGTTAGTGTGAGGGTTATAGAGAGGGTCAGTGTGCGGGTTATAGAGAGGGTCAGTGTGAGGGTTCTAGACAAGGTTAGTGTGGGGGTTACAGGGAGGGTTAGTGTTAGGACTGCAAGGAACATTAGTGTGAGTGTTACAGGAAGGCTAAAATTAGGGTTTAAGCAGAGGGTGGGTGTTAACATTACAAAGATGGTTAAAGTTAGGGTTACATGGAGGTTTAGTTTATAAGAGATCGCTGTATTCTTACAGATTATGGAAGAAATGTGTGTGACTGATAACTTTGCAAAAAAATCACCTACGCATCTCTGTCGCCCATAAACACAGGCCCTCTTCTGACTAATGGTAAATCCTGCTCTGGTGTTACTTTCACCCCCTCTGTAAAAGGAAAAACTAAGAAAAAAACATAATCTAGTGAACCACATCCCCCCCACTTCCTGGAACCATCCATTACCCTACACTCGAAATTACTGTGTGTTGTCATCTGCTAATAATGTACCTACGGACGTAAGAAAATGATCATCCACCAGCTGGCCATTAATGGTTGAATCAGGAAACGTCGCCTGGTGGAACCATCATCCAGTGGTAGCAGTGGACTTCATAATGTCAGACTTTCTCTCGTAATGTACAGAGAAAACATTGGTTCAGTGCCCCAGGTCATCTCTTGTGAAGAAGATTATCAAAACTAATATACTACCTAAAAAACAATCTGCGGCTGATATGTTACAAAGTAATACACCGAAGCCATCAACACACAGACAGACAAGTATGTAAGACAAGAGTATTGGTGGGTTGTTTTCTGTGACAAGCATTCAAAGCAGCTCGCTTGCTACAATGTCTTTCCCACTAATTAAACAAGTAACAAGATAATTATTGATAATGCATTCAGGGAAAAAATAATCCTCTAACAGAGTACAATATTGGGGGTGCAAAGTTGGTTTGAAATACAGAAAAAAATGATGTGGGGGTGATTATTTCAGAATTGCAAAATTAGCAATGTGGCCTGGCGGTGGGGAAAAGTAAATAGATTTCTGAAGTGCATTTCTGGAGGGATCACCAGCAGGAGGAAGGAGTCCCTGATCCCCGTATATACAGTAGACCTTTAAGCTGCACATTCACTGATCTTTTCCTCTCAAGCAGCCCCACAGGGCTTGGTTCCCCCATCCAGCATGGATGAGGGAATCCCCCCCACCGGGCTATTGTATTCTGACAGCAGCGGGTGTGCAGCTGCAGTCACTGTTCAGCTGAAATCTTTTGGCCTGGCTTCTTCGACAAAAGTTGATTCAAAAATTGACTTTGTTGAATGGGAGGGATGGGTGAGTCGTGAGAGTGCCAAGCCCTGCTGGAATTTTAGAAGCTCGAATTTGAGCAGTGTATGGCCAGCTTTAGTTAGACCTCAATTAGAATACTGTGTCCAATGCACTTACAAAAAGATATTGATAAGTTAGAACAAGTTCAGAGACGGGCAACAAAAACGAAATGAAATGAAAAGTGAAATATTTCAGGAATAAACAAAACAGGAGAGACTGCAGAAACCTAATATGTAGAGTCTGGAGGAAAAAGGGAAAGGGGGCAGACTGAAACCTTTAAATACATTAGGGGAGAAATTAGGTTCAGGAGGGCAGTATTTTCAATATGAATCTAAGATCAAGAACACAGGGGTATCAACCTCAAACTAGCAGGAGGAAAGTTCAAAACTAACCCAAGAAAGTATTATTTTACCCAAAAAGTAGTGTGTGCTTGGAACAGACTTCCAGCAGAAGTGGTGAGTCAGGCAAAAGAAATGAATTTAAATATGCGTGAGACAATTATAGATCTATACTAGGAAAAAAAGGTTACAAATCTAACAAAACAACAACATAAAAAAGGGGAAGACTGAGTGAACTTGAATTTATTTCTGCTGTCACTCTTCTATATGAAATTGCTATTTCTCCTATAAAAATTATTATTGTCTGGCTGTCATTCTCATGCTTTGGCTTCAATGCTCTCTTAGTCACTAATCTGAAACAAAAATAGAGATAAGGAATTCTGACTGTTTCCTCGACTTTCGTTTGTTGCATGCTTGTTCTTGATCTTTGACTTAGAAGTACCAAACCCAGGCATAGCTGCTAGACTCATTCACCTAACCAACCACTTAGTGTCTGCAACCCCCCTCTGCAAATCCCTGCCTCTGGCTTCCAATTGCCCAAAGGATCAAATTCAAAATATTAACAACCACTTACAAAAGCCATCCACAAATCTGCACACGGCTATATCTCAAACCTGGTCTCAAAGTATCACCCTAACCATCCCCTCCGCTCTTCCAAAGACCTCCTGCTTTCCAGCAACTTTGTCAACTCTTCCCATGCACACCTCCGGGACTTCTCTATAGTCTCTCCCATCCTCTGGAACTTTTTTTTTGACACTCTGACTGTCTTTAGGCGATCTCTAAAGATTCCCCTCTTCAAGGAAGCCTATTCCACCTCAAACTAACCACTGAACCATTACTTTCTCAAACAATTCATACCCACACAGCTACCTTCTCATTCACTTGCCCCTCCCTTTTAGATAGCAAGCCCTCAGGGGCAGGGCCCTCCTTACCATCTTGTCTTGAATTGTATTGTAATTGTAATGTCTTCCTTATATTGTACAGTGATTCTCAAACTGTTGGTGCTATATAAATCCTGTATTATAATAATAATAGCCAAGCAACCAGCATTTTCAGAAGGAGGCCAGCAATGGCAGCCTTTCATGACAAGCCTACTTTAAATAAACACCTTCTTGAACTTGGGAAACCCTTTATAAATACAAATTGGCCACAACAAGGAAAATGCTAGTTAATGTTTCTTATCACTTAACTAAACAGGTAAATGAGTTGGAAATTCACCCATCTGACCTCTAGTCTTGCCTGCAATAAAAGATTTTACTGTTGTTAAGGTTATTTACTGACCTGTTTTATGTACCTAGACTAATGCTACTTTCATATTTCCCAATCCCCTGGATGGAAGGGGCCAAGTAGAGTTCTTGGAACAATGACCCAAGATAGGCGTCACTCAGGCAAACTGCCTGTCAGTAGGTGTCAGCCATCATACTATACACACTGAATGACCCATCTACAGTACACGGCTTTTCACAAAGTGGCTGGATACATCTCTTATGAAAAGTTTCACAATGTGATGTTCTGTAAACAAAACTATTAACGTTAAACTCAAACATCTGGGAATAAACATATCTTCCATATGATTTTTAGATCTTCTGGCCCCTTATGTGATTCATACAACTCTGCCAGAGAGCACAGCCAGAAAGGTGGCTCCACTTTCATAACTCGAGTTAATGAATACACAGTAAGCTCCCTGCCCGCGGCCTTCTTATCAGACCATGCAGAAGCACATTGTTAAGTCATCTCTGCTCACTCCACCTGTCTGTATGTTTCCTGTCACACATGTGCATGCACCAAAGCCTGATTGGCTCCTAGTGCTCTATTTTCCTCCTCCAATCTGTTAGGAATGACAAAAGGCTGATAACAAGACACATTCAGATACTTATACTAGGTGTGTCTTAAAATACTTCTTCAAAGGCATACACAACTGTTCTAAATATTTGTTATATCTTCTTAGAGTTCAGCTTTACGACAAAGTAATATTATGTGTTTTGAATAGTTTGGTGCATTTATCTTATGTATAAGTCCAGCTACACACGATGCTAGATCTGGAAGGGAAGGGGTGCACCATTCCCTGCTCCATCTCATGGAGGAGGCGTCTCTGGGAAGTCTCAGTGAAGAGAAAAGGAGAAGTCTAAGTGAGTTTGCAGATTGCTCACTAGGGAGGGCAGTGTGTGAGGATTGGGTGAGTTTAATAGGATCAGCTCAGTGTAATCCTGTTTTATCCATTGTAATTCAGGCAGCCAAGGAGACAGAAAACCAGAGGAAAGAGACTTTTATCCGCTCAGGGGGCAGGGACAACAAAAGGCATCAAGTGGCAGAAAATCAATTAAAAAGAATCCTCTTCTGGGCCAAAATCCAGCAGGAAAGAGAGCATCCAGATATCACAGATTGGGCTTCACCTCCTCCCAGCCATGCCCCATCTACATTCTTTTTTCCTTCCTCCCTAGTTCCTGCTCAGATCATGAATTCTACTTAACTGTCTTTTAAAGTACCTTAACATTAAAGAAACAATGCCTACAATTTAGCTCATGCAATATTTTTTGATGGCTGGAAAGTGATGGGAATTTTCACATCTGTAACAACATGTAGTATGATAATTACTTATTTCCCTACTTAGTGAGTTTGTTTTCAGATTTTTAAAACAACATTCAAAGAATGGAATTGAGTTATACGCCCCAGCAGTCCCCGACAGTCAAGGGGTACCTCTAAAAGGATTCCCCAAAACCTTTGGTTTATGTTTATTAAATTGTTGCTTAACAAATATGTATGAACAGCCTTTGCGGTGAGAAAGTTAACAGGTCAATTCATCCAAAACTGATATTTCCATTTTTTGGCTGTTGCTGGAGAGTTAAACAACCTGACACTTTTTTATATTTGTATAGAGTTTATTGTTGGGATCTCTGCAATTGAGTTCTCGCGTTTGTGCACCTACTGTGACCATTATGAGGGGTTCCTATTATTGTATTGAGTTTTTATTTTATGGAGAAACAACACCAGCTCCTGGAATATAAAAGGATGAAAGGGAACACCCAAAATACCCAGGTGGAAAAGGTACAGAGTTAAGAAGTATTGCAGGGGGATTTCAGTGTGGAAGTATCTAAGATATAAGAGGTCTCTCAGTCCACTAGTACAAATGTCCAAGGACCTGTAGCACTCCTTACTGGACTTCCCATGTGGAGATGTGGGTGCTCGCAATGACTACGGATGGCGCCGCATCAGATATAATCGTTGGCTATGGATGTCACCAGCACTCCAGAAACGACAAAATAACAAAAGATTTTAGTGAATCTTCATTTTATTCACTTGAAAGGAATCAAGCGCTTTCGGGGCCGCACAGGGTCCCCTTCATCAGGCTTAAAGTTCACTTCATCAGCCTTAACTCCAGAAACGACAAAATAACAAAAGATTTTAGTGAATCTTCATTTTATCGTTCAGTTCACTTATAACAGTTATTGTGTCGTTCAGTTCACTTTAAGCCTGATGAAGGGGACCCTGTGCGGCCCCCGAAAGCGCTTGATTCCTTTCGAGTGAATAAAATGAAGATTCACTAAAATCTTTTGTTATTTTGTCGTTTCTGGAGTGCTGGTGACATCCATATCCAACGATCAGTCCACTAGTAGCCACATGAAACTTTAAAGTGCCACTTTCAGATGGAGCAACACTTTAGCGTGAATTTAAGTCAGCATGATGTTTAAAGCGTATGTCAAGGCAAAATAAAATAAAAAAAATGTACTTTGTACAATACTGCAAAACATGCACATTTCCACATGGTTTATTCCTTTAAACACGCTAAACGCTTTAAAAGTGTACTCCTACCTCCCTCTTTGATATAAAAAAAGGTATGTTTTCGGCTTTGAATTGCACAGCCGACTCTTTTCTGATGGATTACAAAGAACACAGACCTGTACTCATCTCATCTGCTCCTCTTCATCTCCAAAAACCTCCTTGTGCACTGGCAGAAAGCACCGGAAGTTATCAGCTCACAAGATTTCTGAATAAACAACAGTTTTTCACACATATTGAATGCACATAAAAATGGTTTATTTAACAGACCAAAAGGGAGCAAATAAAATAAATTTGTTGTTTGGGTTTACATGCCCTTTAAGGTTTTTTTGTACATATACATGTGAAAGAGATCAACATTAAAGGAGAACTATGGGGTTAAGGCTTTTCCCCAAAGTTCTCCTTAGGGTAACGGGAGGACACAAACTAGCGTCCTCCCGTCACCCTAGGCTCAGTATACCGTGAGCTGTAGCTCGCGGTATACTAAGACGCCACAGCTGAAGCGGATGCCGACAATTATGTCTGGATCCGCCCAGCTGCGTGACTGACAGCTGGCTCTGTCTATCTAGAGGCAGACCCCGCTGTACCCGCCCCCTCCCCGTCCGTTCCGCCAGCCAGCGCTGGAGGATCGGAGCGGGGAGGGGGGAATCCAGCCCCTCCCCTGTCACGGCAGAGAGCCGTGACAGGATCGAGAGGTGAGCAAATGCCGGTATGAGTTCGCTCACCTCCCGATCTACTGAGCCGACCTGTGACAGTCTCAATGTCACAGGTCGGCTAAAACTATGAGGTGAGTGAAAAGCACTCATCTCATAGTTCTCCTTTAAACCTAACGTCAGCCAAAACTTATTTTTTCATTTTTGATAGATTGGGGAAGATGTAGAACCTCTGGAGTTTCTGTTGTTGTCTCACTGTGTCCTCACCAGGGAGGGCAGATTCCTGTACTTTTCTCAGGCAAAAGATGTAAAGGAAAATCTACTCCATGGGGACTTAGATATCAATTACTGTTTAGTCAGTTGGGGAAGGGTAGAACTGCTGTCAGGTATTTATTTCTCTTTGTGCCTACATTGAGAAAGATTTCCTCTATCCATATTTTTTGTGTGGATAGAGAAATCAAGTGATTACTCTTATTCTGCCTATCTAAAGGTGCATGACCTGCTTTACAAAATAATCATATTATGGATACATTTAAAGTGTACCCAAAGCCATGACTATTTATTTAGTTCTGGGAAAAAGTCATAAAGAGTTGTAAACCCTGGTGTTTTTTTTATTGCTGCCTGTGCCCTTGTCCTGGTAAAGGATAGGAAGTGAACAGAAATCTCCCCAATAGGGCAAACAAGACAAAACACCAAAGCCTTATGCTTTAGATTTAATTTAATGTCCTTGCAAGGTCCACAGTATGTCCTTATTTAGGCTAGGTTCACACTAGGGCAATCCGTGACTGCACGGCAATCGTGCACGAAACTGCGTGGATGGCCGCACAGGCCCCGAATCGCACACATCAACTGATCGCGCTGGCGGTGCCATTATTTTCTAATGGCACTCCAGGCAGTTTGTGTGGTTTCCTGCCGCGCTACTGCCCGTGCAGCACACAATTGTAGTTCAAAAAACCATGTGGCGCGTGTCACAAAAAGAGGGACATGTACCTTTTTTCAGTGGTTGCCGCGGGGATATAAACCCATTGAAATCAAAGGGGCTGCGCGGCAATCGCTGTGTGCAATCGTGCATGATCCTGGGACACGCATCCCAGGATCGCGAATATCTGAACCTAGCCTTAGTGTAGTACGATGAAGGCTGTTGGGAACATAAAAATCAAGTTGGGAAAATGCAGTTCCCAGATTTGTGATACTGACAGAAAGGATCTACTGGTCAGCTACACAAGACTTCCATTTTGTGGTACAACTTTTTGTATCCTCAGTCAAGTAATTCCAGTTTAATCCTCTGGAAGTTTGCTATGAAATGTACCCTCCAATTGACCCTAGAATGCTATTCTTCCTCCTTATAATCCCATTCCACTTCTGAGCTACCACCTATGCAGGGCAAACAAACAGCCTAAGGATTTGCACAATAAATCAGATTAAGAAGGCTCTAGCCGTAGTTTTCTTTGCAATTAGGAATCAAAGTGACAATCAGGGAGGATTTCAAAGAAGATGTCAATTTGCATGTTCCCTGAAGGGCCTACGGAGGGTCAGTTACTGCCCTAGGGGTACTTAGCTTTCTCTTTCTGCTGCAGGGGTGGGAGGTAATTCATGAATACAAAACTGCAACTAGGAATATAGCTAATGAAGAGTATTATTAAGGTTTAATATCGTCTGCTACCTGGGCTGGAGATTGCTAGTTATTATTGTGCATATGAAGGGTTAATCCACTAAAATGTCACTTGCAGATTAGTGGTACGTAAAGTAACTGAGTCGTTCTTTTTGCCCCTCTGGCAGTAAAAGAATTCAAATAAATTGCTTCCCACAGCACTTCCTAATCCTTTCTGTCTGTTTGACAGATCCCATTGAAGCTCTGGGAATTAATATTAAGACATTGAAACCAATCCCAGCTGTTTATTGACACTGTGTTCTAAACGAAGACACTGACGCGTTTACGCTTTGCACTTTCTTTCCAGTAATACTCCGCAGCCCCACCAACATTTTAGGCACCTTGTTCTACAGCCTCCTTGCTCCTTTTGAAGACACCAAAAAAACAAATCCTGTAGGGTTGGAGGATAAGCTTGGAACAGGTACTAGTTGTTATGGAAACGGGAAAAATCTGTGATTTCTCCTGTGTGCACATTTCTATCACACACCCAGGAACCACATCCTCATTTCACTAATTACAAACAACCATGATAGCATTGCTTCTCTCAATTAAACTGATTTGCATCTGTCCCTGCAGTCTGATGAGGACTCCTCTGCAGCTGTCATTTGGTTAGAATGTTTGGAATTCAGGGACATATGCAATGCCTAAGCTATTGTCAATCCCTGCATAACAAAACAAAAAGAACATCATCAGTGGGCTGCTGAAAAATGGGAGAAGCGCTAAAGTAAGTTGTCCTGTAAATAACCTTCCATCTTCCCCTAAAGGCCTAAGCTTTAGCTTTTGAATGCTGAAAAGCAAGCCCTTATGTTTGTTAGAGGCCTGCTTAGTGCTTGCCAAACATCACTCTCATTGAGATCTGTGTTCTACTACTCCAAGCTGGAACTGAAGTTACTTTAGGAAAAGCTAGCAAAAACTTTGAAGGATTTTAACTGCTTGCTAAACACATTGCTCTTCCGACTAGATTTCAGAAGCCTGTGCGAAGTAAGCTAAAATTGTCTGAAAGATGCCTCTGGCCCTAAAATTCACAGGTTGCCAAAGAAGGCAACAAAGAAGGTGCTTTGGAGTGTACCACTGTGCGACACTGAGTGGTTTAAATGGATATTGAGAACAAGCAAGGTTAAATGTGCCATAGGACATGACCAGGTTGCAAATATAAATTCTTCACTGTGCCCTGTAACAGGGTCTGATCAAAGAAGTGCCACCTGATACTTTGTGGTGCTTCGGTATCATGCTTTGGGGCTCCTGCTGATATTCTGCTTACAAAACCACTAGACAGTCGTCTTCAATCTGATTTTCATTCGTTTACTGCCTGCTCTGACTTATGCTTGTGTAATGACTATGCCTGAACATTCGCTGCCCCGTCCACTGCTTATTTATGGACTACAGTCCACATGGCACATAGGGTAGTTCTATTGTTGTCCATAGCAATCAACAGAAATCTTACCTTCAACACACTTATCATTTATCAGTATAATGCTGAAGAACTTCAGTGTTCATTTTGGGGAGTTTCTGGCTATGTTTTGTCATTGTCCGTGTTACATAGGCCATTTTGTGTACAGATGTCTGTCGTGGATATGTACACCTTCGTGGGACTGGCCACCAAGCTATAGGAGAGAATGGAATTCTTCTTGGAAGACCTTAATGAGGAGGACCATGCAGCACGTTCTGGTGGGCTTGAAAGGGATGGCAATCTGTGGCTGATGACATCTTCCACTGACAACAGGGAATGTTGAACGAGAGGCTGGGAGACTGTAAATGTTCTGGGGGAAAAGAAAAAAGTATCAAAACAAAAAAAACTAAACACATATAACATTGTTGCAAACAAACAAAAAGGCTACACAGTCACTCTTTAGGAGGCACAATTCCTGCATTTTTTTTATGTTTTGGATAGTTTTGGATAGTTTTGGACCAAACAAAATGTATCAGTTAAAATATTTATTTTTTTAATACTACAAAATGCGGTGCACGTTATTGATTTCCCTTTAAGTACAATTACATCTGTGCTTAGAATGGACATACTATTTCTAGTATTCACAGTATGTATAGAAGATAGAACAGAAAGTTCTCCTCCTGCAAGTCAGAATAAAAAATATGGAAACGCCCTCCTGAACGAAAATTGTCAGATACAATGAAATCTAGGTCTGGAGAAAAGTCCTACGGACATGTCCTATCCAGTGCGAGTAAAAATAATTGGAAATATTTATGGACAATAAAATCAGTTTATTCCAGAATTAGATTTATTTACTAATACAAAGAGCAGTTTGCAAATTGCAGTAACTCATACCAGTTAATCAGATTTCACTTTTCATCAGAGCAGAACAAAAAAGGATAAAATCTAATTGGTTGCTTTATATCCCAAGCCCACCCATGCTCATGGCTTATAAATGCACCCTCGAAACCCCTAAAAAAGTATCTTCCAATGTAAAGAGGAAGACTTAATCCATAGTGCCCAGTATGCGTTATGTTTCTAGTGTCTGGCTAAATAGATTGATAGAGTTGAGCCAATAAGAGTGCAATACAAACAACCTAAGAGTCCAAATTCATTTTTTTTTTCCACGAATGACAACGGGAACGCAACTTGTGAAAATATTAGTGATCTTTGGACTCTTGTCCAAAGTCCTTTGTTTGGTGCTCTTTTTGACTCAGCGACAGGTGGCCTTCTCAATTTGGGCATCCTTTTTTTTTTAATTTGGCGGAGAGACCTGTTTTCTGGAGAGCTGCTGAACTCAAGGCATTAGGCTCAAATATTGACCTTCTCTACAGGTTAAAGATCAGAAGATAGTCAGGAAGTGAAGGGAAATCTCTCTACCAGCGAAAGAGTTTGCATTAAAAACCTGGCAGAGCTTTTCTTATCCACTTTGTAAAAACTACACTTAGGCTGTCTAAGTCCCCACTGTCGAAATTTAACTGTACTTCCAATCAAGTGACCACACAAGAAGTGAGGGGAACTCCCCTAAGAGCGGCACAGAAAGTAATAAAAACATAGCAGAGGGTTTTCATTTTGCTTAATCTACTAAAAGTGCTTTTCATGCTGACTGTGGCCCCCACTAGAGAGATATACTGTAACCTTGTATATCCATTGGCTATACAGGAAGTATAGTTAAGTAAATTTCCCCAAGGGGGCACAGACATGCACAGCCATACTAATAAAGGTTTTAACCCTTCATTACACTAAATATGTTTTTCTATTGGTGATTGTTTTTTGGTTGGAGGGATTTACGCTCTCTTCCTGTCTAATAATGAACATACAGGAAATAAGGGTATAATAGCAAAACAGACAGCAGTCACAACCTGGTGTTCTAAATCTTCCCCTGCTTTATTAAAAAATGCCTTCCAACTGGAGAGATCTACCCTTACTTCCTGTCTGGTAAATGCACGGGAAGTGGGAGTAACCTTCTCCTAGAGAGCACAAAATTAAAATACACCTGCTAAATCTTGAGAGTTTTGTCTAGAGTATAATCCTAAAGGCATGTTGACTGATGTGGTGTCACTGCTGCCAAAGTATGCGAGTGTCCATTTCCACCAAGGGTACAAATCATTAGATAGCTTGGCATACCTTGCTCTCTCCAATGGAGGCACAGACATGAACACAAATCTGACAGCTTTCGGCTGGAGTTGGGCTTTAAGTGCTCTTGTGGTAACAGGTGATTTTCAGTCCTCTGCACTGTAACTGACCCCTTGCTGATAACGCTCCCTTTGATCCCGGAATAATTTAGATGCTAATCCACTTACAGAGCCAACCTTGAAATCTTTAATTTTACCTAATTGCTCCTTGGTTCAGATCTTTAGATTTGATCAGTGAAGAACATTGAACCTCTTGGAATTTTGTCATCTGTTTAAAACACAATTTAAAAAAAATAGCTAAAAGATGCAAAAAATTCCTAATAAAAGGGAACATGAAATAAACCGTGAACCGTGGCTTTACAAAGGCTGGACCGTTATTTGAACAAAACACTATCTGGGTTTTCACAAAATAAATATATATATAAGTAACACTTTCATGCATTGTAAGATAAGTGTACTGCCTTCTGTGGTCAATCACTGTGTTTCTAAGCATTTAATAAAATAAATAACATAACGGGTTTGTGGTAAAGAGGTCAGTAAAATTTGCAGTGCAGAGTTCAATATGTAGTCAAGGTAGGAAGCTTCCATACTAACGCGGCATTCTGGATCCCTCCCCAGCCATCTACTAAGACAATAATTGGAAAATAATTCAAAATAGCCCCAGGAACCCTCCCCCTTCCCACCCTTCCATAATAAAAACTCGGCCCTCCCCAGTTGTAGAAAGTGACCAGTTTGCCTTTTATCCCGGTTTTCCTGCACAATAGAATTGATGTAATTAGATGGAGAAAGGGCATCTGCATATCCCTGACAGAGATCTTTGTGGCCTTCCACCACCCCCCCCCCATCTTGGGCAGGGAAGAAGGGAGGGACAGGCAATGGACACAATCAGGCTCCATATAATTAAAACTAATTTACTCAACAAACACATACACTGAAACACATCAGCATATTTCTAGATGATTTCATGCTTTGGAGGCTCTACACACATGTCTGGCCTTATGAAAAAAACATCTGTGTAGTAAAAAGACTGTTTTGCAGTGATATGAATTCATGGTATTATTATTATTATTATACAGGATTTATATAGCGCCAACAGTTTGCGCAGTGCTTATGCTATGGAGCAAAATATATGTGGAGGGCCCTTCTTCAAGCTTGTTATCAATTATTGACTTTACTAAGTATTGCAGAGGGCCACTGAATATAATGGATTGCAAATACTGTTTCTTCCCCAAGTGTTTATTGGTGAAACAATGTCTATGTTAGGTGTAAGACATTTTATTTTATCTTTCATGGGACTTAAAAAAGGAATCCTGTGTATTTTGATTCCTATGACAGTGTAAATCCCTTTTTATTAAAGGAGTTCTAAAGTCACAGCATATAGTATCCTGGTATGACATCAGCATTGTAATAGGAATACAGGCTTGTTTTTTTCATAATGCAATCAAAGCTTACTTGAAAAGAAAATCCCTTTTTTGTAGTGAGTGCTGCCTTTCCTCCACCTATCACTTTCAACAACTTCCTGGGTTCCCAGTGTGCTTTGTATCACTTTCCCAGCAGCTTGATGTGCTGCAATCTCAATTTCTCAAGACTACATATCCCATCATGCATAGCTTTCAGTAAGCAAAGATAATGTTACATTGTTCAGACACTGAGTTGTAGTTCTGAAGATAGGCTGTGTGAGAGCTAGTTACTTTTCTAAGGGGGGAAGGGTAAGGGTAAGGGTAAGGGGGGTTTATCAAAACTGGAGCAGGGAGAATTTGGAGCAGTTGCCCACAGAAACCTTTCAGCTTCTATCTCCAATTTGTTTAGTAAAGCTTTAGAAATGAAAGAGAGAAGCTGATTGGTTACTATAGGCAGCTGCTCCACTTTTATTAAATTCCTTCCACTGAATTTAACGGTGGCCATACACTATCACCATCACTGGACATGAGTATTAGCCACATACAGTGAATGTTTATGGCCAAACATACAAAAACAGGAAGGTCAGTGCCTTTGTCCTATGAGGAATTGAGGAAACAATTATACAAAGACCATGTGCAAAGATAATTGCACTTTTTTCCGATTAAATGATATTTAAAGGCACCAATACCGCATTAGGTTTTCAGAACAAGCATTGTGAAATAAACAAAAAGGTTTTGTTATTATGCGCCAAAATATTTTACTTGTAAAAACAATGCATATGCCTGCCCCTCCTGAGTAGCACCTTCTGCTGGTGTTTTGTGCTTCCGGGTCATTTCCCACAATGCCTTGCATCTCATGTTACATGCAGCTGCAACAGAGGGCAACACACATGACACAGCATGTTGCATTGCTCCATAAGGGTCATGTACATTTGTTTTTAATCTGTGGCGGTGTGTTAGCAGTTTATGTATAATAAAAAAAAAGGCATAAGGTCCAATCTTAGTACATGACACTTTTCAATTAGAATTTCTACATTTCATTTAGCATACCTTTTCTGTTGTTTTATAAATGACTTGTGACTAGATTCAGCTCTCTGAAAACTAGACATCCACTAATCCACTATTAAACATTATAAATTGTTGGAAATCTCCCACACATTTTATCTTTATAACAACTCTTATAAGATTTTTTTTTTCACGCATCTAAAAAAGAATGTTCCTTGTAATAAAAATTGTCTCTCAATACTTTTGCACCTCACAAGCTAATTAACAGTAGCATTTGCCCTATATACACATATACAAACACACAGTGCTAATGTGTTTCCCCTACATGTGTGACATTAAGATTCCTATCTGCAGGAGAAAGGTGTCAAGAGCTGCGCGGAGAATCGCTCAGGAATCGTTCCTGCTTACACAACAATAAATTAATTATGGCACCCAATTATATGCTGCTGATTACTCAATTATGCACGTTTGTGTTCCAACATGCTTCTCAGTGACAGGACATCAGGCATGCCGGCACCTCCTTCTGTACAACCAGCTCTCTCTAGACAGTGCTGGCAGAGATTATCTGCAAGTAGTGTGCAGACCAAACACACACACTTTATGATGTGCAAATGAGTCTGTTATTAATTTATGTGTGTGGTCCATGGATCATTAGAAATACAACTGTGTCATGGCTGTCATGTAAGGCTAGCTATTAACCTTTGTATGGAACATGCATATTCCAAAGAGATGTATAATCAGAAATTTGTATTCAGACATGGCAACCTCCTGTGAACGTTTTTCCTTGCAAGCTTATCTACTGTGGATGGATCAATAGATAGATAGATAGATAGATAATGATAGATCGATATATGGATAAATATAAATAGATATAATGATAGATAGATAGATAGATAGATAGATAGATAGATAGATAGATAGATAGATAGATATATAGATATGGATAGATCAGTGGCGGACCTAGTGAAAGAAGGGCCCTGGTGCAAGATTTTTTTCCCCCTTCACACTCCCCACCCCCTCCAAAAAAAACACAAACCCCCCAATCCACCTGAAGCAACCACAAAGAAAACAGTTGGAAAAGTAGAAAAAAATAGCATTGCTGTATAAAGTACTGCTGAGATTTGTAGTCCTCTATAGAGGGTGCCATTCTGCATTGCTGCAATGCAGAATGGCACCTGCTATAGAGGACTACAAATACCAGGAGTTCTTTATACAGCATGCTCATCAGTTGGACTACAAATAGTAATCATTTTATTTAATTACTTACCTTCACCTCTTCTGGCTGGTCTTCAACTGTTATCTAGTGGGGTGGCAGCAGAAAAATACCCCAGTGTATGTCAGAGACAGCTCGTCCGTGTACTCAGGCAGCTGCTTGCTGCATCCTCACGGCCGAGGCCCAGGGCTGCCCCATGAAGTGCCTGCAGGCTTTTTCATTCTCGGCTCCCTCCTCAGTATCCGGCGGCCGGCGTGCCCCATCATCTCTGCGCCGGGAGAGTCGGATCATCCCATACTCCCGGCGTAGAGATGGGGGGCCTGCCGGATACCAATCTGATCATCTGACACCCCCGGCACAGAGATGGGGGTATCGGGCGGCCACCCCATCTCTGCCCCGGGGCTGCGTTAGATCGGCTATTGGGCCCCCCCAGGCTCTGGCCCCGGTGCATTACAAAAAGTGTTGATTGGATCAGATTTTACTGCTGTCCAGGACTTCGTTAGAGAGATTTCCACTTACTCACTGTACTTCTTCAACAGCAACACAGCAATATGGAGATTGAAAGGAAGGCCTCAGCTGCCATTTTCCTGAGCTGCATGGGTCTGGTTCATGAAACGTTCTGCATCACATGTAGACCTCCACTAGAAAATAACAGTTGTAATATGAGCATTGAAATGTAATAATTTAATAAGCAGGCACATCTATTTGGTGGCAGTTTGATATTGGAGATGGATTTATGTTAGGTTAAAAGCTTCTAAAAGGCATTTGTTTTCCAAGTTGAACACTGTTTTAGAGGCCAGCAATATATCTATTAGTCATTGTGATTCCCAGAGTGTGATGTAATGAAATATCAAAACTAAACTGCTTATGTCAACTAATAAGCCAGCCAGGCCAATGCTGGTAAGTTCACCAAAAGTCCCCCCATCACTTTTCTGGCTTTGTTATTGGTATACGTTATTGTTAATTATTCCTATATATTATATTATTATATATTCCTATATATAAAGTTGTAAATATACATGAATGTATAGATTACATAACAATTATCATTATAGATTACATAACAATTATAATAATCTCAAAACCTGGTAACTAAACACCCAAATAAGCAAATAAAAGACAACGGTGACATTTAATATTTACATGAAAATATAGATAGATGTTCAACCATAATAATACAAATTGTATGTATAAAATGTATAATCCATAAAAGATTTACAATAGAAAACAGAATATAATTAAATATAAAGTATATTTAATATATATCTCATATAAGTTTTAACATATTAAAGTAATTTTTTATATATTAATCCTGCAGGTTTCATTCAATAAAATGCCTGGTGATCCTGCCATGAAGGTCCTTTTACAGACACTTCCTGTTTATAGGATGACTATGCTCTGTCCCTATCATCCAATTGTGTTCCTACATTGTCACCCGTAGCCACTGGCTCTCTCCAATAAAGCCTACAAACAGTCATGCCGACAGACACTGCACAGGCATAGATCACTGTTGTCACTACCTAGGAATTCTCCATGAGAAATGTCATGCAGTTATTACTGGAGTGTAAGCCATACATGTAGACAGGAAATGGCTGCAAAGAGGCTGCATAAGATCCACATCACTGAGATGCAATAATGGAAATAAAAATGGAAAATGCTGAAAATAAGTATTTTTTAAATATTGCAAATATTTATGATACACAGTGCTAGAGCAAATCATTCAGTTAGGGATTACATCTACTTTAAAGAACTCCAGTGAAATATTTTATTTACCCTTGCAGTGGGGCTACCCCCGCACACTGCAAGGGTTAAGTGCTCGATTTGGTCTATGGAGGAAAATAACAGTTATACTCAATCCTCCGAGCCAGCTGGCTTTTAGACCAGTGCTTCCAGCCTCTCTTTCCTTCTACTCCGGCGATCTAAGGTCCTATGAGTCATGATGTCCTATACATGTATAGGACATGGGGACATTGAGGGACATACCATCGCTGCAGTGGAGACGGAGACAGCCTAGAGCGAGCACTCTAACAGCCAGCTAGCTCCGAGATTCCTCTTTAACTTAATTCCCAGCAAAGCTCAGCATCAAATTAGCACCGAGTTATACCGAACAGAACCTACATCTGTAGAAAATGTATCATATATAACCTTACGCAGAGCATTATTGGGTGGTTGTCTTTATGTCAAAAGACGTTTCTGCTGCGGATATAACAGTCAGCAATACAATGATCTCTGTAATGCATCCTTTTAGATGTCACACTGACTTCTATGCGCTTTAGGTAGATGTTTGAGCATGTAGACAGTGAAGTATTGTATTATAGCGCAGCTATCACATACATTTTCAAATACCTAGATTTCAGCTGATTAGGTGCTAATTTAAGTTGAAAGGTGCAAATAGGTTAAATAAACGATTTCAGATTGCTTCCTTTTATATAACACATCTCAAATTACTGCATACTGTTACAGAAATAATAAACAGTTCATTTAAAAACCATACTGAGATGCTGGGTAAATCGTTGTCATATTTTCTGTAAAACTCTCGGTTTTATGAACATTTTATGTATTCAGTGTAATCTGTTGGCAAGATCCAGTTTTTTTTATGACAAGACATTTAAGAAGCATTTCTACAAATCTTCAATAAAATTTAATGATTAGTTCCATTTGTATCATTTTATGATCATTACTACCCCCCTAGGATGCATTGCATGTCATTTACTAAATAAGTAACATTACACAATATATATTTGCTTTGGTGCATACATTTGGGAGGTATTCTTCCTTCTTATTAAACAAAGAGAGAGCATTGCCCAAAATGTTTGAGTGGAGGGCCAGCAGATAGAACCTAAAATAAGATGCATCCAATGTTCATCAATGGATTCCGCTCTTCTGACAGGAAGGCTTTAAATCAGTGGTTCTCAACCTTTCTAGGGCCGGGACCCCTTGGTAACATTTGCCAAGTTGTGGTGACCCCGAGCGGTAAAGTTTAGGGATGACGGGGCTGCTGCAGCAACATCTGGCGGCTTGGCAGGAGAACTGACACTGCTGCGCTAGGAGAGGGCTGAGGAGGACTCTCACCTTATTATTGTTTATTTTTTATAATTTTCTTATTTCTTTTTAATTGCTTTTTTATTTTTTTTATTCTTTTATTTTTATTTCTTTAATAATTTTTTTATCTATTTTTTTCCACTTCACTTCATTGCTTTCACACAGAGGTAACAAGCCCCCTGTGTGATAGCAATTGGAGGTGACAGGTTCTCTTTATTGACCCCGTCACCTCCAATACAGGAGTTCTAGCACAGCACTGTGCTGGAACTTCTGTGACAGGTGAGAAGGGAAGACTGCTCTCCCCTCTCACTGTGCACACGGAGCGGTTTACTTTTAACCCTGTCGGGGGAAAAAAAACTTTCTCCTGGAAAGGTTTAGTCTGCTCGTTGAGAAAGTTTTTTTTTTTCTGACTGACGGCGGGCCCGATGTCAGAAAAAAAAAAAGAGCAGAGAAAGCGCTTCTCTCCTGGGTGGCCGGAAGCCGCTAGGCGACCCCTGGCAAATCGTCATTCGACCCCCGACGGGGTCCCGACCACCAGGTTGAGAACCACTGCTTTAAATGGAGTCTAAGGACCTATTCAAAATAATGTTATCTACATGTTAATGTTATAAAATTCCTAATTCAGTTCATTGATTTATGTAGCTATTTGCTGGTCATGTATACATTATACATGCTGTTCTTCCTGCTTTGATTTTTTTAAGTTGATCTATTATTTAACATTAAGAGAGAACCCAGAGCATTTCTGCAGTACATATGATACTGCCTGCCTTCAGGTTAACCCTGTCTGACTGAAACTTCTGATAAAGAGATTCAGTAGGGGACTCTGACTCATTCACGTATGTCTGTAAGTTTTAGGTTAAGCTACTGAGCTCTGTAAACAACAATTTTTTAAAATATATATACCTGCTGGTGGCCATTTTGGTGATGGACGCCGGCAGAGAGAGGAGGGAACGTTCACCCGGCGGGATAAGGTATGCCACCGGGTCCCCTCCTCTCTCCTGCAACTGTCGGGCTCTCGGTCCATGACCGAGTGCCCGACTGTTAAGAGGGGGTAACACCAAAATGACTATCAGTCATTTTGGTGTCACCCCTCCAATTGTGTCACCCGGGTGCGGGCTGCACCCCCCGCACCCACCTTGTGACGCCACTGCCTGTAAGCACCACTTGGCTTGACAAAAGCTGATTTTGTAAGTAGCAGATGGAATTGTCAGCACAGCCAAGCAGATGCTGTCACTGTTCGGGTATTCAGCAGTCATGGGTCCTGCCAGCTGCTGAATACAATAGCCGGAAGCGGGTCCAGGCTATTTTGCATGTATGGGGTAATGAATTTCCCCATGGGCTGAATGGGAGAAATCTAAAGGTGTATGGCCAGCTTAAACTTGGATAACACCTATTTTATATTTGTTATATGTTCCCATTCACATAGCATTAGTTTAAAAATATATGTAAAAAATGCTTTCTACAATTTGAATTGCTTTTACTTGGGTTAACGTTTCTTGGCTTCTTAAGGGTTAGCATTTCTACTTGCTTCTCCTTCTTTTGTAATGTTAGGAGGGACTGTGAGGGGTTAAAGGATTACAATGCAGGCTTCTTCATTGTATGTTAATGAGAGAAACATAATACTCAGATGTCAGTCCTAACTCTTTCTATAAGGACAGATCACCATAAAGGTGCTGAGAAAAACCTAGAATCAGCCATGTTGCTTGCTGCAACAAAACATCTAAAAGGTAAGTATTTTTTAAAGCTATTTTTCAGTATACTGTATGAATGGGAAGATACAACAAACATATAGAGGGGTTTTCTCAAGTTTGACTGCAAAAGTGGAAATTCACTTCAAGCATAGCTTTGAGCAATGTTTTTGCATCAATCTCTTTGTATATGAGAGCAAGGAGCCTAAAGTGGGTGTGTTTTGGAACACCAGCAGTGTCATCCCTAGCCTTTTTGATGCCTTGCGGGGGTGAATATTGGTGGTGAAGTGACGCTTCCCTCCCTGTCTGGCTTGGCGTCCCACCCAACTCCTGGCAACCAGTGATGTCAATGGTTGCCAGGAGCTGGGTGGGAAACCGACCAGAGTGTCCCAGGTTGCTATGAGCTGAGCACAGAGATGTGTATGGCCCTTACACATCTCCCTGCACAGCTCTTAGCAACCTGGGTTGCTCTGGCTGGAAAGGGGGTGGCAGGCACTTTGCAAACATTGTGCAGCAGAGCCCCATGTGACCCCAAGACATGCCGCCTGAGGCAACAGCCTCAGGCTGCCTCATCAAAGGGATGGCCTTGAACACCAGGATAACCAAATTATAGACACAAGGGAGTTGGCTGTGACCGTGTACTACAGCAATGTGTAAATGTAAATTTGTAGTACTGTGCAGACCTCAAGGCTTAGTTTTCATTGTTTACTGTAGTGCACCTTTAACTAACATCTTATTTTGAAGATTTCCCCATTTAAGTAAGCTGGAACCTTTTTTGCACAGTCAGTTTCAGTGATCAAGGTGACATTTTGAAAGCGACAGTGTTTGATAGAAAATAAAAAAGATCAGACTAATTTATTAAGAATAATTTGCTAGCATGGGAGTGAAGATGGAATACGTATAGTAGCCTACAGCAAGCAATCAGTAATTAAGTTTGATTGGTCCAGTCTGGGTCTGATTTGTGAAACAATCAGACTTTCACAAATTACTGTACAAGCTCACTTATGGGTCTGTTAACAAATAGCAGTGCTATGTCACTGGTGAATATATTAGTAGATTGTTCTATTGCTACATTTATTAGGCATATGATTAGTTACACAAAATGTGATTAGAAGGGAAACATTAAAATATAAAAACTTTAGGCATATATTATAAAATGGTTTTATGAACTTTAAATAGTTAGAATTTGCTTGATAATGTTGTATGTGTTAAGGGCTGACACATTTTGTATCCATCGAAAACCAAAAAACAAGAACTAAGCCTATATCCTTATTAATAAGATTAACTGGAACTGACTTTTTAATTTTAACGTGTTCCACCTAATTTATGATACTGGTCTTAGAACAGGATGGGGTTAATGGATGGGGCCCTCCACTTCAGACCAGCAGACATATCCATAAAAACAAAAAAAAGTTCCTCCCCTTTCACCCTCCTTCCCTTCACCCCTAGCTACTAACAATGAAGGATCCCTACCCTGACCCCCCTCTCTTTGCTGCATTATCATTTGTATGTGGAAAAAGATCACAATTGTGTACAATGCATGCATATACTTGGTTTGCATCTTTTAATACTGTGGTTATTAATTCACTGAGCTATGAAACAAGACGTGCAACCAAAATACACCAGAATGACCAAATGATCCGCCTTTTTTATCGTCTAGCTAAGCTCAATTAGCTGGTGCCATCTATACCTACTATCTGTATATTGTATGACAGGCCTGAGAAGCCAGAACCCCTAAATAAAGGTTGGATTACTGCTGGCACCTCATTTTGGGAAGTCACTCCTGTTGATGTTATTAGATCAATATCTTCCTAGTGAAAGTTCCTATCTGTCTCCCAAACTGAACATTTACTTGTCCTCCTTCTCTCCTCCTCTGTCTATGAATATGTGCTGCAGCAGGCTGCTTTGTGTAAAGTGTGAACCTTTTGCTCATTGGGGTCCAGGATTTTGCAGATTGTTAGATTTGATTAAATAATAATGAAGTAATACTGTAGGTGTAATGAGAAGAAAGGAGATTTATGTTGGCCATAGGGACCAGTTACATTTCTTTTTGGTCATGGTACAGCTAGATTCTGATTGGCTGCTAGGAAAAACAGAGGCGTCTTCATTTATTTCTTAATAAAAAGCTCCACGTTATCTGCACAAAAATATAAAGTTTTTAGAAAAGGAAGTTTTCCCCTGGGAGAGGGGATCCCACCATTCTTTATACAATCTACGTGACAATTAAGTGGTGAAAAGGTATAAATATATTTATTCAATAAAAATCTATAATTTTAGACTCTACATACACAGAAAATCAGAAAAATATGTTGATCAGACAGACAAATAAATGTATACACACAACAGACAGATAAATATATATATAAGAATTGATGACTGCATACCGCCTATAAACCGGTAAGTAAATGAGTGGGTTAATGAAAAATTCCTTGTCAATTAGGAGACATGCCGCTTAAAAAGCCAGGTGTATTCGTATATTTTTCTTATATAAAAAAGACAAAAACGCTGTCCATGAAGTGAATTCCAATATATGTTGGATTTCCCGATAATTGCCCTAGTTTGAACTAAAGGGCACAAAAGGTATCGGAATTGTAGCTACGGAGGAAGCGTATCATGTGGACACAGTACCCTTGGGGATCATGGAAGTGGGATGACACAGTTGATATGAGACAAGGTATATTTATATATATATAACTCACAGTCCCGGGATATCCTCGTTTCGATGTTTCCAAAGTAGGTTTCGAAGAAAAAATGGTAAGTTGAAACTGGAGTTTTGATGACTAGGTTGAAGAGGAACACAGATATCAGGAGGTGTAGGTATTACCTCGGCTGGATACGATAGATGTTGCAAATCGTTGCCTTAACTCGATAGCTGTGTTCAGTTAACCCGGATAAGTTTCTCTTTGATTTTAATCCACACTTGATTTTAATCCACACCTCACTTAGGCCAGTCTCCATCCGCGTATAGGTATACCGGAGGGTCTGGTTAGTGAGGTTTAGCTGTTATTTGTTGTCCATAATTTCCCATGGGAGAGTTTGGCAAACTCTAAGTCGGTTCCGAAAGGCCTTATTGTGAGATAATCAAAGGCTTTAAAAGTGCAGACATGTCTCAGGCGGAGCAGTCACAAAAGGAAGAAAAGAGCCTGAGCTGAACACCCGTGACGCGTTTCGCCCCTCCCACAAACGGGGCTTCCTCAGACAGGTGTTGCTCAGTTTAGGTTCTGTGTTTTTTTATAGATAACATGGTGATTGATATTCATTAGTAACACCTGTGATCTCGTTCAGATGCACCACTTTTTCAAAGAGTATGTGTACGTGTTTAGCTTTTCAGATATACTAGAAGACGGTATGGTTTACTAAATTATAAAGGACAAATATCATGATATGGCTTGTAGAATGATATACAGGAGCATATGCATCATTGAAACTACGTAGATTTAAACCCTTTTTAATGATATTTAGTTTTCTAAAATCTAATTATTACTGTTATTATTATATCTGTTTTTTTACCTTTTTTTCCATCAAATTGATATGGAAAACAATGGACCACGCCTGTGTAAAGCGTATTGCATTGCAATGACCACTTGTAGTCTCCATTAGAAGCTTGCGTGACAGGGTGACAACACAGGAGCACAGCTCCTATACAGGGACAAAGTGTTGTCACTCTGTAATAGGAAGTGACTAAACAAGGACCTTCATGGTATGGTGTTATTATAATAACAGGTGTTATAGACGATGCATATTTACAAATCTTGAAAATAACTTTTAAAATGATATTAAAGAAGAACTCCAGGCAGTTACAAAATTAACCCTTGCACTGCAAGGGTTAACTGCTTGTTTTGGTCTAGGGTCTAAAATAAAAAAAATCAATATTCATCTGATCCTCGGTCTTGCCTGGCTTCTAGTCCAGTCCGCACAGCCTCTCTCCCCTGGGCTCTGGCGGTCTAAGGATCCATGAGTCATAATGTCTAATACAGTGTATGAGATGTGAGGATGCCAAGAGACATTTCACAGCCAGAGCAGAGGGGGAGAGAGGTGATCCGTCTCTGCTGCAGGTTCAAGGCTCAGCTGAGTATAACTTATTATTTTATACCCTAGAGAAAAACAAGCAGTTAACCCTTGCAGTGCAGGGGTAGCCCCACTACAAGGGTTAATTTTGTAACTGCCGGGAGCTCTGTTAAGCTTAAGACTGTTTAAGCAACAGAGTAATTTTAACATGTTAAATCGGACCTTTACCCATATCTCTGAAATGACAACAAACACCCCTTTAGAAATGTTTAGTAATGACAATTTACAAACGCATACTTCTAGATAATTGCCGGATTTGTATTCTTTGCACACCTTATTTTTCTTTTCCTCCCCATTCTATTCACACCGGCTATTTTTACTAAGGACAGATGAATATAGCTCCCTTTACTTCCTGAAACTCTGACACAAGTGACTAGGACATGTGACCATGCACATCATCTCAGGGGAGGAAAATGCCTTTCCCTGAAATCTCATGAGATTACAGATGAGATTTCCAAGCAATGCTCTGCTGATATAACATTCCCAGGATGCGACCCTTGGGCACATTACATTCCTAATGCCCAAGAGGACCAGGAAGTGGAAAAACAGGAATCGTAAGTAAAAGAAAAATATGTTTATTTAACAAATGAATGTAAGATGATTTCATATCAGCATGCTGAGGTGATTTTAAATGGAAGGGGGTCAAGGTCAGCTTAAAAAGCTTATGTGAGATTGTAGATATTTGTTTTTTTTATAATGCAATGGTGTTCTATTAACAATCACATGAGAAGTAGCAGGGTGGCAGAAAGTGGAAAAGTAGAAAACCAAATCTCAATTTTCCCCATGGAACATAATGGGAAGTTCTGTGGCCATAAGTGAAATTAGAGGAAGGCAGGTGGGATACGTATAGTCAAAGTCAAAGCACATTAAAAGCCAAAAACTTGTTTTAGTTTTGGATAGAAATACATGGGGACAACTGTTTAAGGGCCCGCTCAAATGTATGATTTTGTGATAATACACGGTGCATTCCATTATTATGCCAATCATATGAATGGCACCCCAACACACTAATACAGCACACCCACATTGTATCCCACTGTCAGAAAACATGATGTCCATTTTTGCCTGTGTAGAGGTGCATTGGCAGCTCACTCAAAAAAATGGGTTGCCTTCACGCAACACACGTTAATGTGCAAAACAATGCATATTACCCTTGTTCATAACACACCCCAAAAATGTGAATGGACCTTCCCCTTACTTTGGAGAGATTTTTCCTCTATTTTCCTATTGCATTTCTGAAACATGAAGTAAAGGGAACTTGCCTCAATGGGACAAAGATGGAAAAAGAAAGTCAGATTTGGGTTTTAATCAATCCAAAACTGCAAAAAGTTTTACATTAAAATTTGCAGCACTTTAAGGGCCCATTTGCACTAGATGCATTGAGTTGCACTGGATAGCCTTGCCCAACACAGTCCCAACACATAGACAAGGTGATTTGCCCTGTGCCCTGTGATGTCAGTTTATACCACCACACTGCACTGAAAAAATGGGACATGCAGTTCTTTTTTTCAGCGCAGTGAGTTGCGATGCACTACACTACAGCATGTTGCACTACATAAAAAAAAGAATGCTTTTATGTGAATCATTTCAATATTGTAAAAATAAAAAGATAAACTGTGTGATGTGCTGTAATCAGCACATTGAATCACCTTCTTCTCAATGCACACCAGGAGCTGTGTCGTAGAACGTGCTTCTTGTGTGAACAGGCTCTTACTCATGTAATGCCAACAATGTACATATACCAGTATATAATATATATTGCATATATTATAAGTGTGTGTGAAGATAAATCCTAACCTGATAGTGGTCTGGGAATACAAAAAAATATTAACAATATGCTGCGCTTTAACTCTCTATACCATGCGTCAGAAAGTAAATTATAGTTCATATGTGTCACATAAATGTAAATGTAATCAAATTATGATTCGCGTGTATCCACATCAATGTAAATATCTTAATCAATAAAGTGAATATCATTTATACATGCAAAAAAAACGTGTGATATTTTAGTGTCCCAAAATGAGTAGTTCAACGGTGCATGTACAACTTCAATGTGAAAAGTTCCTGTTCTCTCCAGTAGTTCCCGATCACCAATCACCCACAGGAGTGCTGCTCACCTTATATACAGACCTTAGAACAAGGTCAAATAATGCAAATCCTCTTTCACTTGATGTATAAAGTCGGTGGGAAAGACCCGGACGGCTGCAAAGTTGGACTAGCAGAGAACACTTCTTCCTCCTTGGTAACGACCCCCTATACTGTGTCTGTACTGATGATAATGGCAAACTTTCCAGAGTCTCTGTATATATATCCCTCCGGGTGCATATTAAAAATAGAAAGAAGGCTCCATAGTGCCCATCAATAATATAAAATAGCGCATTTATTAAAAATCGATTTACATAAAATCAAGTATAAAGTGCATCAACCAATGGAAATCTCAAATAGAAAGTTTACACAGTCCTTCTTACATCAAAACACGATCGGTACACTCTAGGCTCCACCCGACGTAGGTTGCGTGTCCGTGCAACTTTACCAGGGGAGTCACTCCTTTATCACCCTTTTATTATACATAGGAACTTGAATTTTTTTTCTGACACATGGTATAGAGCACATGTGTCAAACTCAAGGCCCAGGGGCCGAATCCGGCCCCCCAGGCCATTTCCTAGACTTCTACTTTCAGATCTAGGTATTAAGTTAGTACTAACACCAGTGATAATCGAATGCAGAGGCAATTATGATAAAGATTAGATACATTTATATAGTCTTACAGATACCTTTGAGGGCAACCATAATGTTGATGAACGATTAAATTGAGTCTGACACCCACTATAGAGAGTTATACTGCGGCACATTGTTAATATTCTTTGAGTCATTCCTTTATTTGTTGGCTCAACGCTTGCCGCTTAGGTCACTTGTTTCTGGCGCAAAGTTTTTTAATTCTTATAAGGTCTGGGAATACAACCATTTGTCTGGGTGTTCACCATTTGTTTGATTATGCTCTATTGCAGTGCTAGCAAAGTGAAACTTTTTTTGAGACCGATCACTGATCATTGATTTTTTTTCATAGAAAATTTAAGTTTTACCAATTGGTCGCAGAGATAATCCAATGTGTTGGAAAAACCTGTCTTGTAACAACCAATGTTTCCCATAAATAGTCCTATTAACCCCTACAGGGCCTGATTGGTGTTATAAATTTTAGTTGGGGGTGCTGTAACTGGGACAATACATAGTGCGTTCATGTGATATTTTTACATCTGCAACCATGCAAACATTTAAGCTGCATACTGCAAAGCTCAGTGAACAGTCAAAACAAATTGGCTAATGTATTGCTCATTGGGCTGTGACCAAGAAATTGCAAAGGAGCTGATCCATGAGAAATTGTGCTAAATGAGACTCTGTTTGCCATACATGTTTTTTACTTTGGTTTATAAATGATATTTGTTGTCTCTCTAGGGGCTGTTCTGTCTCTTTCAGTCTTTGTATGAAAAAACGGGAACAGAATTGAAAGGATAATGTCTTGATGTAGAACGTGTAGCACATAGGAAAAATGCATTGATCAACCTTACATGTGCTAGTACTAGTCCATTTATGAGTTTGTTCTCATAAAATCCTGACATTGTGCCTCGGGGTATCTGCACACACGTACATTAAATGCTCCTAGATTCAGGGAATGAAAGGAAAACTCCAGTCAGGTTAAACATCAGGTGCATGGTGTTCTGTTTTGTAAATGTAAGCTGAAAAGGTACCCAGAGTTCTAAAAAGTTGTCTGGCACAAGCTTCATTCATTCAGGCCCGAATGTTTATGGCACAATATTTTTTTCTTCCAAATGGTGCTTTGTGCTTTTTCAGCAAATGGCATTTCATTTTCCACATGGATGATTTTATTTTGTCTTCTCCTCTAAAGAGAACGTGTTATGGTACAAATATGGGTTCTGCCATTGCTGAAATGTTTTTAAGGGACAAGCTCCAGGGATGGCTTGCTGATCTCGGCTTTACTAATTAGGAAATCGCTGACTTGGAACCAGCAAGCAAACAGTGAAATCAGAACTCCTAACCTGCCAAGTTTTTCTGACACAGTTTCCCTTTCAACAACTTTAATGTTTGGATGAATGCATTTTCCTGGCTTATCATAATTAGGCATGAGCTCAGGTGCAGACTGAACCCAGTCCAAACCTGTGCTCCTCCAATCACGGAAGGGTCTTCTCAGAAAATGGAAGAAAGATCCTTTCATTGTTGCCCAATCAGGTGGGGCCAGGGAATCCCCTGCACACTGCTGCATGTAAGCAAAGAAGAGGGGTGCAGAGACGACATTGACTTTATATGTCCACATGGCTATACACTGAGTGGCCAGATTATTATGACCACCTGACGTTTGTAGGAAAATTAGCTATAATTAGCTATAATTTCGCGCTGAAGTTGCTAGAGGGCCAGACCATTATAAATAGGGAAGTAGGTTGTTTACCACGACAGTAGAAGTGATTTTTTCTGAAGATATGGGTAAACACCGCCATTTAACAGCCTTTGAACGTGGGATGACTGTTGGCGCTCGGAGCCATGGAGCGAGTATCAGCAAAACAGCAGAATTTGTTGAATGTTCAAGAGCAGCTGTTGTTAAAGTGTTTAAAGACTGGACTGTCAGCCGAAAATCTGGGTCTGAACGTGCGAATTGTGGCCGTCAGCGACTAGTCAATGTTAGGGCAGAACGGAGAGTGGCAAGACTGGTACAAGACAACAGAAGGGCAACAGTGCAGTGTCAGATTCCTCGCATCACCTTTCAACATCTCGCGGAGTCACGAGGCGGCGACTTGTTATAAGTAAAAATCAGAGCCTGAACAGAGGTGGTTCCTTTAGGACTGAAAAACAGATAAAGAAGTCAAATCAGGTGAAGTACTGTGATCTCTGCATGTGATAAAAATTACATGTAAGTGTTGTCTGTAAACATTACATAGCATGCATGCTTTTAAATGTGAAAAATATATCAGATGCCAGGTCCACTTTAAGTAGTTTGACAAGTATAAAAATGATTGGCATAAAGCTATATATAAAAAAAAAAAAAAAAGTCCACAATGGCAGCTCCCATATTTGTGTCCTAGTAGGTTCCCTTCAAAAGGGGAAATCATTCTTATGCATGGTGGACATTGATTTCAGTATTCATTGACAGTTTCCCCAATGCTTTTCCCAGTGTTTCCCCAGTGTTCAGTAGCTCCTGCGCAGTGAATACAGACATTTGTTTCTGCCATAGATATTAGTGACTTATTAATGAATACTTATACACCATTGTACTGGGAGTCTCTAAAATTTCAGGCAACCCCGGCGGCAATGTCAAATTCATTTTATGATATTTTTTTTTTTTTTTACTGGAATCCATATTTTGTCAGAGTATGCAGCTAAAGTAAATCATATCATAGGATTAGTGTAATTATAATTATGTTGTTGGCACCAACGGCTATTCCTGTCAGGAAATAATTTGACAGCTCAAAGTTGTCACATTCACCTGATGCACACATGTAAGCTAGTATCCCGTTTTCTGATCTAAACCAAGATGATCTTTTCTGTGTACAAACAATGGGGATCAATAGACTATCCACCAACACTGGTCTTCTTTCTTAAGAGTATGGCCTCCGTTATCTGCACCAGTCAATTATGCTTCATAGACAGTCCAACTGTAGCTTGAACCTATTAACAGTGGATGATGACTAAGGGTATTGGTTATGTGTACCTAGAACACTTATATTTATCTGGTTTCTTTGACAAAAGATCTTTGTAGCCCACACAGTCCTGCAACCTCTAACAATCGCCCAAGTATTGCCACGCAACAGAGGGGAGGATGTCACCGATCCATCTAGACTCCAAAAGCCAACATTGGGTATTTCACTGATTGGTGCAATGGAGGAAGGAGCTGCAGGGATTGCTGAAGAGGGGAATATTGGTTGTTTAGAGCATTGGTTCTCAACTGGTGAGTCGTGACCCAAAAGTGGGTCAGGACCCCATGTTCAGTGGGTCATCGCATGCCTTCCACTTTCCTAGGTGAGAGGCTCCCCTGCCTCCCCCTAGCACAGCACTGTCAGTTTTCGCACCAAACAGCCATTCAAAATATGTCAGCTTGAGGTATCAGCAAGTGTCAGCTTGAGGCGGGATGGGGCTATGGCTGTGAGGGAGTTCCATCCATACATGCATTGCTTACAGCTCCCTCGCATGTCCTCTAGAGGTGCCATGGTAACATCACATTCTGGCTCCCGGCACCTCTACATGGCACACAAGGGAGCTGTACAAGCAATGCATATATGGATGGAGCTCCGTCACAGCACAGCAGCCCACACTGGACCCCAGGCTGAGGATCCACTGCAGTTCTCAGAAGATAGGGAGACTGGGTGGATCTTAAAAAAAAATCAAACATTATTAAAAAAAATTGGGAGTGTGTATGTATTTGTGAAAATGTCTGTAAGTGTGTAAGATTGTGTCTGTGGTTGTGTGTGTATGTCAGTGTTTTTGAGGACCCATTCACACTAGTACAGTGCATTAATCGGATAGTACCATGCAATTAACGCACTGTACCACATAATCACACCTATCGTGTATTCTGGTGTGGGAGGTGTGTTGCGTTGCCAATCATTTGAAAGGTACCCAAAACGCACCTCCCACCCACAGTTCATAAGCCCATACCGGAACACGCAGTACCCTAATGCCATGCGTTTCATTTCAGTGTGACTTGGGTCGCGACTAGTGATGAGTCGAACACTCCCGTGTATGGTTTGAATTTGAATTTTTGACCATGGAAAAAGTTTGAATTAGAACTCGAACACAATGCAAGTCTATGGGGGTAGAACTTTGAAAATCAATTGACCCCATTTGAAAGGCCTATTTGCAAGTTATTGGCCATAAAAAGGTATGCGGATTCGGGTACTGCCCTGGGGAACATGTATCAATGAAAACACTTTTAAAAAATAAAATTTTTGAAGGAGCAGTGATTTCGACATCACTTAAAGTGAAACAATCAAAATGAAAATGTCCTTTAAATATCGTGCCTGGGGGGTCCCCTTAAACTGCCTGTAAAGTGGCACATCAGTACAATGTATAGAATCTGCTAAAGCAAAAATGACATTTGTAAAGAAAAAAATTACATTAAAAAAAAAAAAAGCGTGCCGTTCCCCCTCCCAAACAATATTAGACCCTTTAGGTCTGGTAGGAATGTTAGGAGAGACCCCATTTAACAAAAAAGAAAAAGCTTGGGGTTCCCCCCAAAAGTCATACCAGACCCCTAAGGTAGCAGTGAGTGAATAGTTGAATGCCACCGAATGCTGCCACCCCATCATAGTCCGCAAGTGCATAAATTGCACATCCTGGAACTTTTCTAAACATACTGTACGAGGTAGAGAAGGTTATAGGAGTTTGGGGAGAGGTACAGGAGGAAACAGGATAGAAATGTTAGCTGCATAGTGGTCATTTAGGGAAGATTACGTCTAGAGAAGTGTACTATGACAATAGATCATTGTAGTCTACACAGTCGTGCAACCGATAACAATCGCCCAAGTATTGCCATGCAACGGAGGGGAGGATGTCACTGATCCATCTAGACTCCAAAAGCCAACATTGGATATTTCACTGATTGGTGCAATGGAAGAAGGAGCTGCAGGGATTGCTGAAGAGGGGAGTATCAGTTTCATCATTGTCCATTAAAAGGACTTATTCATTTTAATTCGTGGAGTGCTGGTGACTTATTTCTTCAACCCCATGTTCAGTGGGTCGCTGCATGTCTTCCACTTTTTTAGGTGAGAGGCTCCTCTGCCTCCCCCTAGCACGGCACTGTCAGTTCTCGTATCAAGCAGCCATTCAAAATATGCTGCCCGGTGCTTAGTGTCAGCTTTGCTGAGTTTCCTCATCTGCATTGTAGCTTTCTTATACTTTTTGCCTCAATTTTATTTCCTGGATATACCATGTGAAGCTTGGCTTCTCATACTGACCTTGTTCCGAGCTACCCGTTTTGTTCCTGAACTCTGTCTCCCCCTTTAGGCCCTAGTAATTTTAAGCTTTCCTGACCTCTGCTGTAATACTTTAGTAATAATCAGAGCTTACTGGTTTCCTTTAACTAGTGAAGTTTGATTTGCCTTGTTTCAGGCCGTTTTTAATTATTATTATTATTATACAGGATTTATATAGCACCAACAGTTTAAGCAGCCCTTTACAATATAAGGAAGACATTACAATCACACTACAATTCAAGACAAGATGGTAAGGAGGGCCCTGCCCGTGAGGGCTTACAATCTAAAAGGGAGGGGCAAGTGATACATGAGGAGGTAACTGTGCGGGGATGATTGTTTGAGAAAGGGATTGTTAAGTGGTTAGGGTGAGGTAGTATAGGCTTCCCTGAAGAGATGAGTCTTAAGGGATCGCCTAAAGGCAGTCAGTGTGGGAGATAGACGGACAGGTTGGGGTAGAGAGTTCCATAGGAAGGGAGAGACTCTAGTGAAGTCCTGGAGGCGAGCATGGGAGGAGTTGATGAGGTAGCTGGAAAGCAGGAGGTTTTGTGAAGAGCGGAGGGGACGGTTAGGGAGATACATTGAGACAAGGTTTGAGATATAGCTGGGGGCACAGTTGTGAATGGTTTTGCAAGTCGTTGTTAATATTTTGAATTTTATCCTTTGGGTTATTGGAAGCCAGTGCAGGGATTGACAGAGGGGGGTTGCAGACACTGAGCGGTTGGTTAGGTGGATGAGTCTAGCAGCTGCATTCATGATAGACTGCAGGGGGGATAGCCTGTGTAGAGGTAGGCCAATGAGGAGGGAGTTGCAATAGTCCAGACGAGATAAAACAAGTGAGTGGATGAGTAATTTTGCAGTTTCATTGGTGAGGAAGGGGCGTATTTTGGAGATGTTACGAAGGTGAAGGCGGCAGGATTTGGATAGTGATTGGATGTGGGGAAGAAAGGTGAGGTCCGAGTCAAGGATGACACCTTGGCATGGGGCGAGGGCTGATGTAGTAGTGCCTTACCTGAGTCTGGTGTTCCGTGTCCACATGATCAAGTTGACTCTCATGAGTGATCATTAAGCCATGTGGCTAACTCTGTGAAGCACTTTGTTTTTTATAATTGTTCTGAAACAGCGGATCTCCCTTCTGGTTTCAGACAATGGACAGCTCTTCTGACTTTGCTCATTCATAATTTTTGTTACTACTTACTATCTGCTCTAACCCACCGCCCCCTTCCCACAAACACACACATCGCCCATATCCCTTGTGGTTCCACAACTTTTGTTCCACAAAAGAAAGCAAATAAACACTGCACCATCCACTAATACCATTAGAAATATCAGAGAGAAGATTGTGGTGGACCTGCTGGTGCGGCAATGTGTTCAAGAATGGTCAGGTTATTCGCTGCACTTCGATCTTGCTGAGGCATCTGCCTGTCTATGACCAGCCTTAGGGAGAGCTTCAGACAAAATAAGCAGGCCTGTATATGACTGGTTGCTACGGGCAAAGTCCCATATATGTAAGTTAATGTGTTATGTATATATTTAATTATCAGCTTTTCTACAATGTATATTTATATAGGTCACATTTTGACACTGTGAAGACCAAAGTAAATTTGCGAAGAAATGTGTGACCTTTTCATTGAAATTAGTTCTTGGTCATAAAAAAAGCTTCAGGCTCTTATGGGGGGATCAGCAGCTGCCCCTGACCCCCCTACTTGATTTGATCTGCAGATGTAAATAATAATTTATGGGAGCAACAAATATGGTGCAGTGCAGGCAGCCCCAGTCCTGGGCTGGAGCAGCTAAAGGGATGGGAATTAATAGAAAGCAGCACCAGGGGCCAGGAGCTATTAGCAGGCGCTATTCTTCACAGCTCCCATCAGGATTAATCATTGAGAGTTAATTTGAAGCTCAGACAAGTTGCTGTTAATTTAGTGCGGGGAGGACGGGATGGGGAGAGCCCAAACCCCCCGAGTCCCATTAATCAGCAGCCTCAGACGGCCCTGCCTTGATTACAATTTGCAAAAAAATTCATTAGCGCCTGGGCCAGTGACAATTTTTCTCTTTGCCTGTGATGTGACTCATTAGGCAGCCAAATGAAAGCTGTGATGATGGCTGCAATCAAACCCCTCCACTTGTTTATCTTCTCCCTGCCTCTCCAGTGCAGGATCAAGGCCCTCTCCAGCACCCACTCCCCACTCCCTGCCCCCTCTCCTGGCTGGCTCTCCCCTAACACCTTGCTGCTCTTCAGCTCTCCCTTTGCTCCTTTTCCCTTTCTGAGGAGAGTTATAACCAAATGCAGCTCCTCATGATACACTATCATCAAATGAAACCCCCATTTTTCACATTTACTGTCTATGTGTACATCTTCATGTCCTTTTCTGTAGGTTGGCATTGACATCCCACCCTGCTCTGGCTGGCTACTTTCTCCATGTGAACTGCTTTTCACTCATCATGACCAGTACCTAGAGTGCTGTACTATGCAGATGTGAGCAATGTAGAGTAGACATGATATCTTTTATTGACCAAGTAAATGAAAATGGCAAGCATTTTAGACAGGTCAGGTCACTTTGTCATGAACAGGAGCCATGAACATTGTGTCAGTGTGTTTTACCTTTTATACATATTTACCTGACCCTTGTCCTTGGTTTCTTCAAGGGTTAGTCCATGCAGAAGCTGCTGTTTAATTTTTGGTACACAACAGCTTTTTGAATTGCTAACTGTATTTTCTCCTCACTTCTCTTGCTGCATTCTCCTTCTGAGACAGAGTAGCTGAGTACTTGAGCACAGATATGTTACCATCGCCAGTCTCCAAGGGATATACATTTCCTACATCTATCTCAAATTGGAATGGTAGTTTTAGGTGGACCAACATTATTCTTATCTTTTCCCCCCAATTTTTATTGCTTGGGGTTGAAACACATTCACACTTTGTGACTATAATGCTTTTTTGAGACCAACCCTTCAGTTAATGTTTTTTTCACATGCCATTCCAGTGTCCTGAAATTTCTAACAAGTACAATCTTTGTGGCTCATTTGACAATATGTTCAGATATTTTTTTTTTTACCATTCATCCTTTCAGTCCTTTCTGCTGTTTACAAACCACTTTACTGACTCAGATCCGTGTACCACTTACATTTAACTGTCTTGAGTTTGGGATTTGTGGAAATGCAATATTTACAAAAGGTAGATTACTAAAGTGTTGCTTTCATCTTAAAATGCAATACAAAATGTGACATCTTAGAAGATCTGCTTGACCTATGGGATCAGTCAATTTATTTCATTATGTTGTCTAAGATATTACATTTCATCTGCTGGAAGTCTGATCTCTGTATCTATCACTTGGTAAATCCAGAGAATTGCTGCTGCCTCTTGCAGGTAGGAAATTGGATGGTAAAAAGTTATTCCTTCTTAATAAAGAGACTTGGAATGTGCAAGACTGAAGTGATTTTGACCAATCAATGTGTTGATGCTGCAATCTATTTCTGAACTAAGCGGTGCCACCTGTATGTACTTTTGTGGCTCTGTGTATAGGATCTTTGTATTTTGTATGCAAACTACCACCCTGGTGTATCTACATACATGTACACTCGTGTTTCCATGTACGGCTGTTGTAACTAAGCATAAAGCAATGCTTGTATACATGTAATACACTTGTTTCCCTTTGCTTGCCTTTTCTAGCACAAGTTGTAACTGTTGTTTTCTTATTTCAATACAAATATTTAATTTAAAAAAAAAAACAAATAATATGTCACACTTTTTATTATGTCTATGTGTTTTTCCTAGTCAGATCTCTCTTATAAAATGTATATGATTTCCGGATGTCATTTTGTTACAAGATAGTGGGAATCTCTTTAGCCATATTTAGATCTCACTTCTGCATTGAAGGAAAAAAATTAATTTAAATTAGTTCCATGATTTAAAACCATGTCAGAAATCTTCCACTGCAATTGCTGTACTTAACCTGCTCATAAGAGGGGGAAAAAGTACAATTATACTTTAACTGCGGGTTTTCCTTGCTTAGCTGAAATCACAAATATGTTTCTGTGTAAAATCAATACGACTAAAGTGAACAAAAATCGGTGTCACCTACAACTAACACTGTATAAGACGCTCTGTTAGAGTCTAACAGAGAATGTGCACTAATTGTACAAGTTAGAATAGACTGTTTGAAATACTTAGTTCTGACTGTTCTTAGTATCTAGGAGTATAAGCAGTTATTTATGAACCATGTCATATTTATCTATGTTATATATTCCATCCACTATATGTGTTGCTCTAAACAAATATGTATTCTGTCATTTAACTTTTCAGCCCCTACATCTCTCCTAAAATACAGAACCCTTTGCCTTGCATAGCAGGATATATTCAATAACACAACTAAGTTATATGTTACAATTGTTGTAAATCAAAAGCTATACAATGTTTTCCATTGTACTGTTGTTTCCTAAATCTGTGTACTACCAATAATTGTGTGTCTTTTGAATAATGTCCTAAATGGATTATCAATCTCCACATACAGTTAGACTTTCCAAGGACTATATTCAGGTATTGCTGAAAATAACTACAGTTAAAGATATGCGTTTAAACATTGTATGAATAACAATTCTTCACAAATAATCGTGCAGGCTGTGGTTGGTGAGAAGAGTTGAAACTTTTAGTTATATGCGTGCATCTGCTTTGGTTTTTCCTTCTTTTTCCTTGTAAAATGATACAACCCAAAAAAACAAACTGCTCATTTGACCAAATTCATTGCTGCCCTCCTCTATAGACCTTGGTAAGTTATGATTATCCTAAACACATATACTTAAAATATATATTATTCACATTAACCAAGTGAACGTGGATCATGGAGCAATCAGTAAGCAAGGGGATTGCGTGATTTGTTCATATTATTTTTACCATACGCTCTACCAGTTTTCCCCGATTTCAGCATAATATCGCTAGCAGAGACACCAAAATGTTGCATAGTAAAAAATATAATTCCACACTATGTATATGTTGTAGTTTCATTAACACCGCTGTTTACATCATTAACTGATTCATGTCCATAATCACACATGTACCTATGTGGTTTCTAATTATACCATTTTGTGAATATGATATCA
>NW_017306597.1:444948-474942 GCF_000935625.1 Nanorana parkeri | reverse complement strand
TATCTTCCAAGCTACAAACCTGAGTCTAGGAAACATGTCCTAATTATGAAGTCAGGACTTCGTCCCCTGGGTGACAGACACATTTACTGCACAGATGACACTTCCAACCTTCCACAATTAAATAATGTCTCGGAAGAAAAAAATGTACATTCATTTATTTCTTGTCCAACAGACCCCACATGTCTTGCCCTATTAAATCCCACACAGCCCCTCATTTGGCGACCCCTCTCGTTCTCATCACACAGATCAGATTTGACAAAATGAGTCTCAGAGGGGATGAAGAAAGATTAGCCAGGAACTGGCCATGTACCCTTTCAAATGACCCCACATCTCCCAGTCTGGCAGAGTGGGTTTATTTATTAGTGACATTTTCAGATTTCACAAGACTGAGTTTTCTTTGAAAAAAAAAAAAAAAGGATAACTTATAAGAAATATGCGACACTTAATAAATTAATCACAACATAATTTTGCAGCTCCAGGGAGCTAAAGGAGGGCTATTAGTTTCTCCATGAGGCACTAAGTCCCCCATAAGAAGGCAGGGGCCCCAATTTTGTCCCATCATGAACTGGAGTCCTGGAGTCCACTGAATGTCCCAGAGCCTGCCAGGAAGTCCAAACCTGCCATAGGGTCCCTCTGTCCACACAGCTGTCCTGCCACAATAATAAATAGAGTACAGCTTCTGTCTTTCAGTCTAAAAGCGTGTATGGGAAACACAAACCTGCAGTCTATCGCAGTCTGTCTTAGTTCAGGGTCTAGCCTGTTCCAACTGCTGGTGTTGGCTCCTGATGGCAAACCTGCTGACGTGGACTGGGATGGGCACCACGATTTTGGGGTTTCTGGAGGGCTCGCCCGTTTTGGAGTTTGCATTGCCTGCCTTCACCCTCTTCCACTTGGCTCTGCGGTTCTGGAACCAGATTTTCACCTGCACTTCGCTGAGTTTGAGGGCATGTGCGATCTGGGAGCGCTCGGTGAGGGACAGGTACTTCTTGCAGTGGAACTCCTTCTCCAGCTCCAGGAGCTGCTCGCTTGTGAAGGCCGTCCTCCGCCTCCTGTTCTTGCCTGTAGACGTGTTGTTACTGGAAGGGTTGGGGTTCTGGGGGCTCTCCTCTGGAGTGTCCTCCTCTTTGTGGGCCGTCTGGCAGGAGATGTTGTCATCTGAACTGTAGTCCAGGTCACTGTCCATCAGGTAGGTGTCCTCCTTTCCCTTCACGTCGTCATCTTTCCCCGGGTCTTCCTTCCCCTGTCCCCGCACAGCACCTGTCCAAATAAGAGACACACATTCAACTCAATGCCAGGAGATGGGCACGATAGGCACGATGGGCTCTCAGGGATTCGGGATTTTAGGTAGCAGATTAAAATAAAACATATAATCTAAATCCATCCTAGTATTTTATATCATTATCAGTGCGACTTCGTTATAATTGTGGACATGCAGGATTGTGTGTTTATATGTGACAAAGAATATCTATCTATCTATCTATCTATCTATCTATCTATCTATATCTATCTATCTATCTATCTATCTATCTATCTATCTATCTATCTCCATCTGCTACAATGTATGTATATATTTATCTACCAACTCCATCTATCTACTACTGAATTATCTATCTATCTATCTATCTATCTATCTATCTATCTATCTATCTATGTATCTTTATTTATTTATCTATCTATCTCCATCTGTCTTCTGTTATCTATGTATGTATCTATTTATCCACTACTAGTTGTCTAATATTTGTCTTTCTTTCTTTATTCCTTTCCTTCTTTCTTCATTTCCTTCTTTCTTTCTTTCACCCTTCCTTCCTTCCTTTCCTTCTTTCTTTCTTCCTTTTTCTTTTTTTCTTCTATTTTTATTTCTATCTATCTTTCTATCTATCTATCTATCTATCTATCTATCTATCTATCTATCTATCTATCTATCTTACTATCTATCTATCTATCCTTTTGAATCAAACTATACACTTTTAATCAAATATATACTTTGTAATAAAAATGAACGTACATATATAAATAATAAAATAATATAAATAGAGTGAAAAAGTAACCCAGCCAGAGTGAAGAAATTAAAACTTATCACAGTAAAATCCCCTAAACCGGTGACTTCCCAGACTCCCACACCCCGTCATAAAATTGTCTAGTTATGTAGTGAAGTCGATGTGTGTGTGTCAGTATATGTATGACCTCGCCTTGTATGCATTGCTGAATTATAGACATGACAGTCCCTGTAGATTTCTCTGGTCCCGGGAGAAATATTCTTTTTAGAAATGATTCCCGCTTGTTCTGGAATTAATGGGAATGATTGTAGGAAGGATGCGGCTCCTTTATTATCTCATTATTATTACATTGTATTTACATTCTCTTTGGATCCCATTTACAAGTTTACTTTGGTTTAGTAATTCGGCTCTTTTGCAGATCGAATATTTTTTTTTAAGAACATATACAAAATATTCAAAATGTATCTCAGTGTTTTGATAGAAGCTTTGTGTGTATTTCTGAGCACAGAGATAATTGTGTCACAATGAATTGTACTATTTCTAGAGATGGTGATTGTAGAATACCGTTCGCTATATTTTATGATGTGATAGAAGTGTTGTGTTTATAAATTTCATCTATTCACTCCTCATGCTCCTCATGCTGACCATTGTGGGGAGGCTGTTATTTCACACACAATTTAGAATTTGGCTTCTGTATTTCTCTGTATTCATAAAGCGATCTCTGGAAGGCAGAGGTACGGATTAATCTATATTAATTGGTGTTTGTGTTGATATTAATTAGTCCAGATTTCGGCAAATCATAAAGCATATGTTTGTTCATTAGATAGAACAGCGATGTGAAATAAAATACAATTCTGTTAAGAGAATGGATCTGGCTTTAGTCATGAGGATGCATCCGACAGAGATCGGACAGCATTGTAACAATATTCGTGGGGTGCAGCCACTCACCTAAAGACGCTTCTGAAGCAGAAAAAGGCAATAAGGTTCCCTCTTTGGTGACATACGATTTGGCAGTGTCCTCTCCATCCGACTGACCTCCATCACTCTTGTAGCCTCCTTGGAGGCTCTGAGCTCCAAACTTCCTGGCCGCTTCTTGGTGCTGAGGAGAGGCTGAGAAGCTGCCTGGCAGGGTGGCCATGAGGGTAGAGGTGAGTGCCATGCCTTGTGCCAGGCTGGAGCAGAATCCGCTGGGCAGGCTGGGGATCTGGTGATGGGGATGCGTGGAGGAGAGAGTGGGCTGAAGGCTAGCCTGGGACAAGGAATGAGGAGGAGGGGGAGGGGGTGGCAGGACCACAGGCCTGTATGGCATGAACATAGGGTAGCCCGTGTAGACGAAGTGCCCAGGACTGGGCTGAGGTGGGCTTCCTATCAGAGAGTCTATGCTGAAAGCTGTACTGCTGCCCAGGGGACGCTGCATCATCATGAGAGGAGGCTGGAAAGCTGCACTCATATGGAAGTCGATAGGTGATGGGAGAAGAACTGACAGAGACCCCGAGCAGGGCACACAGACAGCGATGTGATCGGGGCACAGGGTGCACTCAGCTCGTCATGCTGTCCATCAGTTCAATCCTATAAGGGTCCAGAGATCAGTGCACTGACTGAACAGCTCCAGTTAGGGTCAGTGAGTCCGGACAGAGCCTGGTGAGTGTTCAGCCTCCTCTGGCTGGGTAACTTTGTTCTGTATTGGAGAGCTCCTTCCTTCTTGTAGTGTCTTTGTATTGTGCTGCTGTCCACCTTTCCTGAGAGTCAGCTTCCCTGAGAGCAGTGTTCAGAGCTGTCCCTGGCTGTGTCCTGGGTGACCTGGCAGCGCAGCCTCTTCTCTCCCGGGCTTCTGCTGCTACAAACTCTTCACCTATTTCCCATTCACATTTTGCTACATTTGAGAACCTTCCCTCGGTCACGAGGCACGGTTCCCTGCCTGCCATTGGCTGCCCGGCCGCAGGAGGCGTGGCGCACAAGCCTAACCCACCTCACACCCCTCGCTGAGTGTCAAAGTGCTGAGATCGCCGCTCCGATCCGATCCTCCGACCGACCCCTGTCACCCCCAACCACTGCCAATACATGTCCGATCTCCCTGATCTACTGCCCCAGTGCCTTCAATAAATTGGCAGCTGTCACTAGACCTTGTGTTATAATAATCCGACAATAATGTCCACACATCACTTGTGCCCAATATAAATAGGGTCATCCATCGGGATAGAGCGGTCATTGTATAGCCGAAAGACACGGGTGACGTGCGATTTGTATTGTACAAGTATTCCCGATGCGGTGTGCACGGTCCGCTCCTAACGGGACATTCTGTTTTATTCTGACCGGTTTGCGTGCCAGGAAATAAACTCAGCAGGTGAGCTCCACAGGGATTCGGCGTATTGATTTTTACATATAAAGGGGGTCAGGTGGAAATCAAACACTGGATAGGGGAAGACTATTTTATGATGTGTATAAATATTTAATTGGTTATGATCGCGACTTTGTGTGTGAATTGTCTGAGCAGGTTCGAATAAAATAGAAAAACAGAATTCATAATAAGGGACCCGACAGTCATCATCATCACTATCAATCCACTGGACGTTTTATGTGCAAATACAATTTTTATTAATATATACATATATTCTAGGGGGATTATTTATGTACAAATAAAATATAGTTTTCCCTTTCCGTGTGACGATCTCAGCTATGATCGCGCATATAATGATGATGTGTATTATTTCTGTTGGCCTAACACATTAGACAATTCACCTGTCCTGTCCATGGAGGATTATTAGTGAGCTGATTTCATGTGATGTTAGGAGCCTCCGACAAGGTCGGACATGGAATTTATTGTCCCCAAATATACACATCGATCTTTTCTCCCATGACAATTCAATCCCCATCTTCATCGTTTCACAACTTCGTTCCCCGATCTCTTCCCTCTTACTTCGGAAACTTTCTTTTGTTTCTCCGAGTTATATATTGTCCTTATTAAGAATAATTCTATAATAATGTCAGTAGATGTTACAGCTTTGACCTTGGTAGCAGTCCAGTGACAGGCAGCAGGTGCTGAGTGCTTCATATAGTGCATAGCATTGTTTTTAGAACAAAAAAAAAAAAGGAGTCTTCCTCCTCTTAGGGAGACAGGGAATACAGGCATACAGACTGAAGAATGTTCGCTCCATATTGAGTCGTATATGTGATGTGATCTATGTGACATGAAGCTGCAGGAGAGGGATGCTGTCTTGTCTGCTAAGCAGTTTGCAGCCAGTCACAGCAGATGGACTATGCACTAGAGAGCAGGGGACCTTATCGCACGTTATCACACGGTAGTAATCTGTACTGCTGTCAGGAGGTGATCCCTGCCTGTCTATTCCTGCTCACCAATCTGATGCTGATGGCTTCTGTGTTTTGTTGATGGTGTATAGTTTTTGGTGGTGGAGGGGTCCCAAGGGGGGTGATTCCCCATTTAGATAATAAAAGCCCATTCCCAACTCATTACCAGCCATCCCATTTCCCTGAGCACAGACCATATAGATCAACCCAGACACTCAGTGCTTTTGTCCCCACTCCTTGTAGGGAGGTACAGGACTCCAAGTCCCCTCCTTTCCCTATGTATTTATGGCTCCTTATTCTGTTTGCTCGCTCAAGTCCTGCCATTGCCAAATGCTGGGGAAGTGTCCTGACTAGGGCGGGGGTAGAACCCCCCCCCCTTTGGGGGTAACAAAGGGGGTTTGTGTCCTTTTCCCCATCTGGACACAGCAATCTGCAACTTGCAAAACATGAAAAGCTCCATCTTTCTGCCAGAGTGTATTCATCCTGCTTTATACAGGCCTGAAAGCTCCAATAGACTCCTGGCAGAGAGGGGGGGTCCCTGTGATTGTGGCTTTGAAACTCTCTCCTGCAATTATGTAAAGTAACTATTGACTCTCCAGTAGGAATCAAAAGCCCCCAGCCCTCTCCCCTTTCATAGGCTGCCTCTCATGTTTGGCTTTTCAAAGCTTCCCCAACACGGATTCTTTCTGCCTGACAAAAGAGAGGACAAAACAGTGGCCAAACTTGTAAATTGGACGTCAAAGGCCAAGAAACAATTTGAAGGCCAATAAATAATGAGAAGAATTGAGCAACAGGGAGAGATCAAGTGATTGTAAATGACTCTCTGCAGGATTAGCAGCTCTCAGGAAAAGTCTAAAATGGGGGTGAGGGGGTTGGGGGTCACAGGTGATCCAAAAAAACACAGAGTGACATACAGCATCAAGTTAGCATAGGCAGGGGTTACTAATGATATATTTGGGGGACCCTGACCCCCTGAGAGTTCCTGAAACATACAGAGGGCAGTGAAATCCATGGAGCTGCCAGTCTGTACAGCAGTACACTCTAGCTAATGTAGGTGATATAGATGGTGTAATGAGTGATGTCTAGAGGAGGAAAGACCTGTCAGGAGCTGAACAGGTGGACCTCTGTGGCACATGGTGGATCATTTCAGCAGCATAAATACTAATACTTTGTAGGAAGACTCATTTACATCCAACTGAAATCTGCCACCTCGGTCAGCACTGCTCATCCAATGTTACACTATAAATTAAAGGAAACCTGTCATAACATGGACACGGAGGCTGCCATTACTGACTTCTCCAAGCTGTCTGGCTGTCCTGCTGATCTCCTAGCTTCAATACTTTGAGTCCCTGAGCTAGATTAATTATATGGATAGGGAGGTTTGACTTTGCTGTGACCTTTATCTGCACACAGGTTCCTGGACAGTAAATTGTAGAATTAACACCGGTCAATCAGCATTAATAGAAAGATGTTATAAGACAGGTTTATTATATAGCTGGCAATACATATTAGAATCTGATTGTTCAATCTCTGTACATCCAAAAACTGACCAAATACTGCACAAATTTCGGCTGGTCCTTGATGAGCCAGTCGATACTCTGGCAATGTGTATGGAGTGTCCAGCAACAATGTTAATTGGTCAGCGGTGTGCTGGGGATCGGTAAGAATATGGATGAACTGTGTGAAAGTGCCTGAAAGTCTAAATTCACTAGCCAACATTTACAGGATGAAGAGTTTGGAGAAGGCAGGAGAAGTGAACAATCTAGGCCAGAATAGCTGAACTGGAAAGTGAGCTGAATTGGAGAATTTTTCCCAATCAGCTATGTTGTCCTAGATTGTTCACTTCTCCGGCCTTCTCCAAACTCTTCACCTTTTGTGAATAACCCTGATAGTTTTCTAAAGCATTGTGTATCATCAACAATTGCATTGCTGTTTCATAAAATACTGCTATTACCTTTGTTCATCCTTTTTTGTTTTCCATCTCTTTGCTGTTCATCTCCTCCAGTCACCTTCTGTCTACATGTACTTTCTCCAGCATCAGCTGCACATAATTTCTCTGGACCAAATTACTGATAGTGACAATGGCGGATCGTGCCGGGGATCGGGCCGCTTGTAGTACCAGCAGTGAGTACATGGGGGCAACAAGATGATAAGGCAGGTCTAGAATTGGGAGACAGTTGTCACCCTATAACAGGATGTGCCTAAACAAAGACCGTCATGGCAGGATCACCAGATAATCTTTCAAAGAAAGCTGAATATTTCAAAAGATTGAAAATAAATGTTAAATTACATTAATATGTTAAAGCCTATATGATATTTTAGTGACTGGGTTTGAATCCTATTTAAGTTGTGTTCACTAGTGCTCCTCTGTTCTCCGTTACACTGTAAGTACAGTCCAAACTCTATTTTTTACTCTCACATAGAGTAGTCAAGGATTAGAACCCGTGTTGTGTTATCAGTGTTATCCAGGACTTAGTTACAGAGATTTTCTTTCACTTAGGCCTTGTTTCTATGGGTGGCAAAGGGGCAGTAAAAACAGTTGGTTGATCCATGTTTTCATCACCCACTACCTGAACTAACCTCATAATACATAACACGGAAGTCCCTATGGTTTGTACACATGCCACAGCAAAGTTTATACAGCAGGTTGCATTTGACAGGTTGTGCTGCTTGTCAAATGCAACCCTTGCAGTCCATAGGAACGAGCTGCAACCACATGCCAACGGCTTGGCACATGGTTGCAGCATGGTATTGCAATACAAAATGCTCCTTGGGATGAAGAAAAAATATTCGAGAGGCGGCAGTATCGCCTCCTGAATGCCTGCAAACCACCACTAAACCGTGCTCTGAATGCTTTTCAGAAGGTGGTAAAATTCCACTGCAGGTGTAAATAAGGCCTTAGACCCCATTCACATCTAGGTATTTGAAGCGTGTAACATGAAGAATCCCATTATTTTAAATGGTGCCCGTTTACATCTGAGCATTGTGTCACCTGTCACTTGTAGCTTGAAGCTTGGAAAAGTACATAAACTTCTTTTGGGGCAGAATCAAACATTTCTAGTCCAACAGTCTTCTATGAGAGTGCATGAAAAAGCATGTTTATGCACGTTTTTAGAAGCTTCCTTTTAAAAGTCGATGGGGCCAAAAAATGCCTGATTCTGCTCTTTTACTACAACAGTTTTACAAAACAGGAAGTAAGAGAAGGAATGCGCTGGAGGTGTAAGGCTCAGTATGGTGTACTAAGAGAAGTCAAAAGATTGAGTTGGGCTCAGTCGAAGTCCAGAGCACTCTACTGTTTGAGTTGGGTAAAGTGTTGTTCCAGTTACATGAAAACTTCTCACAGTCTGCCCCAGAAGAGTCAAGGGAAAACATTTCCCTACGGGACGGCTTACTCATTTACAAAAGTCATGAAAAGTTTTTGTTGAAAGTTCCAGCCCGCTGTTCACACCTTGTCCCCCTGCAGCCGGCCAATATCCGTTCGGAGTCTGAATAGGCCGGTTATAAAGGGCTGCTGTGTCACAGCCCGAGGTTAATCGATAAGTTCCGGGCTCAGGCTCCTTCCCATGTCACTTGTCCCAGTACTAATAGCAGGGGTGGGGACATGCTGAATAATTGAGCTGGAGATGCCCACCTTACTGTCGCTCTAAATAGATAGCGTGGGAGGGGGATTGTTCTCACCCCAGTCCATTGCTGTGAAAAATAACTCCTAGTGTGCGAACAAATATTATTTATGTATACCTGTCACCTTCCCAGAAGACGTGGAATTTGCGTTCATCATCGATATATTGTGTGATAGGCGAGAAGTGACAGTCCCCTGTATGCAGCTGATACTTGTCTTTGTACATCATAAAAGCAGTGCATCACTCACCCCTCTATGTTCTGCTGCAGTGTTTTTTGTTCTGTACAGTCTTATGGTACGCTTTTGAACCTTTCGAAATATTATGCTTCATCCTACCCAGATCTCTTACAGCAAACTAAATGCCATTGCTTTCCTCAATAGACCTCTTGTAATTTGCATGCAATTAAAACTTGCATAATTAGTGTAAAAATACAGAATATTGCTTTTTTTTACACAATGGATAACTAAATACTCTTTTTTAGATTCAGTTTAACCATTTGCTGGAACTTACGATCCTTGTACAGACTGGACTAGATAAATGTAATCATCTACCTTCATATACAACGTTAGAGAAAATATACTCATTGGGTTTTGATTAGAAGTAGAGAAGGTGAAGCTATGTTCACTTTGCATACATAATCATGTGAAAGGGATTTTTGCTTCCACAATTGGATAATTAAAGTGACACTAAACTCAGGAGTTAATTCTCAAAAATGCATTCAAGTATCTTAACTATTAATAAAGAGGTATCTTATTTGTGTATCACTCAGCTGTAGGGCCTCAAATCATCTCTGAATTGGTGCCGACACTGTCCTTCCTTCTGGAGGGGGGCTACTTTTGTTCTCCATGTGTGTTTTAAAGTAGCCACTACTCCAAGCTCATTCCCATGATGGACTACAAATTAGTAAACTAAACGTGGGATTGTAGTCCATTTTTGGAGTGAGCTTGGAGCTCATGCTACATTAGAAAACACACAGGGACCATGGAGAACAAAAGTAGCCACCCTCCAGAAAGAAGGTTAATAGTTAAGGTACTTGAATGCATTTTTTAAGATTTAACTCCTGAGTTTAGTGTCACTTTAAAGTGAACATTCACTTTGCAGAGTGAAACATTTTTACTCCCTACATAAATCAACTCTAGTGCATATAAATGTCATCATATGATGGCAGTTTTATCAGCCTATGTACTGATATCTATTACAGTGACGAATATTGGGCCCTTTTAAACACATGCAAACTGCAATGAATGTTTATGATGCATATACGTGCTATTGCACATTTTGTATGCATATTTTAAACACTTTTTTTTGGGTCATGTTCTATGTAAAGTGAGCAAAGGGACTCCAGCAAAAGACAACAAAAACCGTCTTGTGAATTAGCCATTCATTTCAGTGGGCCAATGGATATAAAAATGTTACATTCCCTATTTTTTTTAAACATGCTAAATGTCAGTCAGAAGGCGCTACATAGTATTAAAGGGAGTTTCTCTAGTTGAATTCCTTTTTTTTTTTTTGAGGCAGCGATTTGCATGTCTTGCTGCAGAAAAACAGATCAGAGTATATGGTCCCATAGTGTATTTTCTGCCTGCGTTTCTAGTGACAGTGTGGTCCCAAGCAGATAATCCAGTACAGTAGGAGGTCTGAGGTGAGAAGGTGAATATTTGATCCCTATCATTTGATCTGCTCCTAATTAGGTTTTCAAAGGCAAGAGAAAATAAACTGTCTTTATTTTGGACTAGGGAGGGGGTTGAATTGTTAGGGAGATTGGAGATATGGAAATCCTAGCTACCTGTCAAAAGGGATGCAGAGGTGAAAGGGTGAACATGGACAGTATAATGTGGGAGACATCCCCTCTTTTTAACTGTTTGCTCTAGGCAACAATTAGGCAAATTGGAAAAACTCTTTTACTGTTCCCTTGCCTCATCAAAGCAAAGTAGCAAAGTTCAGATCAAGAAATAAGAGTTTTCCAGGTTTTAATAGTGCAAATACCATTAAATAAAAAAGTATAGCTATAAAGGGGTCAATTCATAAAAGCACAGCACATGCAGCATTTGTATACCCATACCCATAGGAATTGTTACATGGATTGACAGAATATGCAGTATATTGTATGTAGATTTAAGTTCACAAGAATTACTGCACGGACCTTCACTCTTTTAAATGCCACCAGTAGTGAAGCTTCATGGAGAGAAAAATAGGTGCCCTTTAAAGTGTAGGTAAAATAGAAAAGTATTAGGTAATTTATTGATACACAGAAATAGTTCAGTAGTTGACTAGTTAAATGGCCAGTCCACCCAATATTTTAGTTAGTTTAGTGCCCGGTGGACTGGGCCAGCCCCTGGCCTCTTGTATATCTTGGGTATCCCAACTAGTGATGAGACTGGGCTTGGTGGGAACCCAATTCCCCTGAGTTTGTCCAAGCCCACTCAAACCTCTGACTGCTACCCCATTGATCCAGCCCAATCAGTTGCAGGAGGGGGGTGGGGAATATTTCCGGTCCTGCAGCTATACAGCACAATGGGGTGGGGAATGCCTTATCTCTAAACCCAACATTGAGATCTCCATTGCCATTATTCCTGAGTTTTGTTTTTTTCCTGGGCCACCTTTGCATGTTCTAATTCCCTAATCTTCAGAATATATTATACATAAAAATCCAACAGAGAGAGTGGTACCCACTGGTAATGGCAACAGTAGCTGTACCAACCCAGGAACTCAGATACAGATATCTTATAGAGCCCCTGGGAGATATAACAAAGGGTAAGTTAGTTCAATACTCCACCAAAATACATTTTTTAGTGGACTGAATGTTTAAATATCTATTTCATGCAACAACTACTCATTATATATATATATATATAGGAAGGAAGCATAATTTAAAAAAAGATCCTAAAGATGAGTGAACTGATCCAAAAGAGTAAATATTTTAATATTTTAAGCTGTAAAAGAACCCATATACATTAGATAAGCAGCATCAGATTGGGCTATGACTATAATACCTGTGGGTACCTTTACATCAGAGGCAGTTTATTATTCTCAGAGGAATAGTCTGTCAACTGTGTTGTATTTCCATGACTGCTCTCTATTGTTCCCCTGAGATAAGGATGGCACTGTGGCTGTCTGCTCATCACACAGACGTGTGTGCTAAGTTGATGTCTGTACACATATCTGTTCTAAAAGAGATTAATTGGCTGTTAGATCTTTCCCACACAGCTGAATACAGTCTTATCAGTTGAATGCTGCAGTAAAACATGAACGTTTTACACATAAACTCAGAGGAGACCTGCTAGACTTTGTGCAGTGCACCTGGCTGCAGTGCCATAGGCAGTGGAGGCGGGCTACAGTGCCATAGGCAGAAGTAGGCACAATCCAACAACCTTGAGGCATCTGTGGTGGCCCCAGGGTGAAAAAGGCTGTTTGTGTTTAGCTAATAGGGCAGATGCACTGCAGTCAGCTGACCAGAAAAAGACATTCGTGTGCAGACAAGACCTTTTTACCTTGTTTATCACAGCTGGTAGCATCTGAGGATCCCCCTTGTAACCCAGTCTGAAAGAAAATGTCATCTAATGTCTGTGCGCACCTTGAAGCGACTCTGTCACTGTTTTAAAAAACAAAAAAAAAACTGCCTGTAAATAAAATATATTTACCTGCCCCCCAATCATCCCTGTCTTGAAAAAAATTGCTTGTTGAAGAATCATGGGCATCTGACACACAGATGTAAAGAATGCTTGGTTTGCTGCTGTGTGCTTTGATTCCATACGTCAACCACTACCTTACCTGTGGTTCTATCTGCCAGCCCCTACATCACCAGTGGTTATATTCAACAGCCCCTATTTCAGCTGTGGTTCCATTTTTAAGCACCTACGTCACCTGTTGTTCTATCTGCCAGCACCTACTTGAGCTGTTGTTCCATCCACCAGCCCCTACATCTCCAGTGGTTCCATCCACCAGTCCCTATGTCACCTGTGGCTTCATCCCTCAGCCACTTCATCACCTGTGGTTCCATGTGCCAGCCCCTATATTACCTGTGATTGCATTCGCCAGCTCCTACGTCACCTGCTGTTGCATCTTCTAGCCCCTACCTCACCTGTGGTACCATTCGCCAGCTCCTATGTCACCCTTGGTTCAACTTATTTGCCCCTACTTGACCTGCTGTTTCCTCCACCATCCCCAACATCTCCTGCGGTTCAATCTGCCAACTCCTATGTCACCTGTGGTTCCATGCACTAGCCCCTACGTCGCCTGTAGTTCCATTCGCCAGCCCCATCTAACCTTTGATTCCATTAGCCAGCCCATACATCACCTGTGGTTCCATTTGCCAGTCCCTACATCACTTGTGATTCCATTTGTTAGCCGATACGTGACCTGTTGTTCCATCCACCAGCCCCATGTCACCTTTGTTTCCATCCACCAGCCCATATGTCACCTGTGGCTCTACCTGCCAGCCCCTATGTTACCTGTAGTTCCATCTGCCAGCCTCTATGTCACCTGTGTTTCCAATTGCCTGCTCGTATGTCACCTGCGTTTTCATCCACCCGCCTGTATGTCACCTGTGTTTTCATCTGCCATCCCCTATGTCACCTGTAGTTCCATCCGCCAGCCTCTACTTCATTCCTCCAAGGTAAGTCAGTAACAGACTGTTTGCAGAGTATACTGTGTTAGTTATAAATTGCACGTTCAGTAAGAATGCTTTGACTTGTAGTTCATTTGGGATCTGTCAATACTTCTAACCAAAAAGGTAATTTCTCTTCCACTAGCTTTGTGTGGCTACATGCTTCATTATATATTTTACATTCAATGTACTGTACATAATTTGTGTGGGGTAAAGATAGTATTTGTTCGGAAAAATAAAATAATATGAAGTAAATCTAAGAAGCCATACCTTAATATCAGACATACAATAATATCATATTATTATCATACTGTTAAAGGTTTTCACTGTTCCTATTTTATTTGAATGTGTCCCTGAAAATGTTCAGTATGTTCTATATTACATTCATAATAGCAAACATAGTTAGATATACAGTACAATGCCCTTAGGGCAGCTTAGACTATATGTAGCCAGTGTACCTACATCTCCTGGACACAAGCTATCTCTGGAAACCATAACTCAGTACAAGTGAATTACAGTAGATTCTCTCAATGATTGATGGGGGTGGGGTTTAAAGAGCCTCCCATATGGTAATTATAGGTCCCTGTGTTGGGATTTATCAATTATATGCACTGAGAACATTCTACACATCTATTTTGCTAGATAAACTTTGGGTGTCATCACTCAGCTGTCATCAATGATGAATACAGGGGCGTATCTGCGGCGAGGCAAACAAGGCGTTTGCCTGGAGCGGCAGATTCGCGGAGGGCGGCGATGCTGCCTTGCCTAGGGCAGCAGCAAAGGTAAATACACCGCTGGATGAATAGATGGTAGATGTGCACCTGTACACTTTGAACATCAACATTTTCTTGCACCAAAATTCACATTGTTTAAAAACCAGTAGTGGAACCTCTGCACTAAAATGTCAACACTGTCAATTAAATCTGAATGAGATTGTTTAGTGATGTAAAAGATTTCAGCACAGTTACTCAAGTTTTTATGCTGAGCAGATTTGGCAATATTGGCTGAATGCTCCTTTTAGTCAAGGTTGCAAAGATAATCCAGGACCTATTTTTAGCCTGCACCGTGTTTTCCATATGTACAGAGCAATGAAGGTTCATGGTGGATGAAAAAGTATATTTTGATCATCGGAGTGTTCAAAAACCAATTAATAGCAGTGCTTGCGTAAATCCAGCTTAAAGAACACCCAAAATTGACAACTTGGTTTTGTTAGGAAGGTGCCTCAATAAACATCACCCTGCTTCTCCTCAAATTCTATTTAGACCACAGACAGAACAATGGTCCTAATTTATCTTATAGTTTGAAATCACAGTCGGTATTGCTTCATATTAACCAAATGACATATAGGGGCATGTTTATAAAGCAGTCGATTTGACACCTTTCACCAAAAGATTCACTTGTAGTGAATCAGTGTCAATTAAAACACACACACCTGGAAGATTCACCTGCAGTCCCCTTCACTGCTTTATAAATATCCAGATCTAATTTTCTTCATGGGGTTCTCCTTGCAACACAGTTCTCATTTGAAACACTTTGGTAAACAAGTCGAATCATGATCATGGTCCACGTGCTGGAATTGTTTTAGTAACAAAATGTGATTACAGCCTGATCCCAATAATCTGGGTTTTTTTTTGCCTAATTCTCCTACACCAACCCAGCACTGAATTCTAACTTTTAGTTGGCTGCAACCACATGGGAGCTGGATGCAGAAGAGATGGGCAGCATTCAGCCAACTCATAAAAACTCTTCTGGTGGTTGCTGAGCCGTACTTTGACCGTCATTTAGGAGGTGCGTGGCAAGGATTAGAACCACAAGAAGAAGTCTACCTTTCCTGCTAAGGTGAATCCAGCTTTAATGACATGGTATCTGATATTTCATGGTATAACTCAGTTGCTTTTTGCTCTATCGTGTCCTTGGGGCCAGCCTGATGCCCAATGGCTAAGAACTCTCGGGGGACAGAATAACTGAACAAGTAGGAAACCTGAGTATGTTAGGTGCAGGCAGAGTCTGCCTCCAACACTCACCAACTTCCCCCTGAAGTGAGATTTCACTTCGCTTCCTCTGCGGTTTTCATATCAGTAAGTAAGGAGAAATCCCCCTATTGGAGACAAGGATGTAAAAATTCACAGATGATTCAAATCCACGTTTGCCCCCCTGCCCCCCAAAAAATGGAGCTCCACTTCAATTCGGTGTAAGAGATCCCACACAATGATTGTATTGTTTGCCAGTAATGGCCAGTGTATGGCGTAACAATCACCATAGCGACCCGAGGTACGGCGGGGCCCGGCCAGGACATCTCCCTGATGCCATGCGGGCCGCCTGGGTCGCTATGGCATCTTGCTCGGACAGCCAGGCTGCTGGCTGTCACTGGCGGCTGTGAGGAGGAACGCGCCGTTCCTTCTCACAGCCGCTGCTGAGTTGGTGACAACCAGCAGCTTCGCAGGAGGTGGCTGGGCCCGTCATCGGCAGTGATCGAGGAGGCGGGGCCCAGTGACGGAGGAGTCGATCGTGGAGGAGAAGGAGGCGGACAGAGGATCAGGGCTGACAGGTAAGAGGGCTTGACCGCCCGCCTGAGACCCTGCAGAGCCTACCATAGAGAGTCTATGGTGGGCTCTGCAGGGTAACCCTCAGGTGGGCTGTTTGGGTTATCAGGTGGGCGTAACTAGAAATCACAGGGCCCCATACAAAATTTTGCTATGGGGCCCTGTGATTTCTAGTTACGCCCCTGAGTGTATGGTTGACCCAATGACTACTAAGATCTTGGCTGTTGGACTAGGCGAAAAGCTCTTTTTTTATGGCCAGCAGTTGTCCTACTTAAAGTATCTGTTGCTTTCTAGTCCATGCATTTGTATAATCATCTGAATTTACATGCAATACATTTCAGATCCACTGAGTAATTAAAGGATTACATTTCTTATTTCTTGCCTTGCATATCTGGCTAATGATGGCCTCTTAGTTAAGCAAACAAAACAGAACAATGTTGACTTGTGATTTTGAGAACTGACAGCCAATTTGCTTGCAAGAAGACATACTCTAAAATATTAAGACCATCCTTTCCCTTGTGATCAGCTCGTTAATGAGATCTGTAGATGGCAAGGTCATAGCTGTGTCAAAGCAGTTTAAGCCTATGTAGATATATCCAAAATAATTTCTCTAATTTAAAACAGCTTGCTTTAATTAAAGAGGACATGTCATCGTATTATTTATGTAGCCTTCTATACCATCATTATTTAAGTTCAATCTTTTTTTTCAATGCAAGCTTTTCAAATAAATGTTCAAGCAGAGATGATAAATTAATATCCCAGAATAGACTTGCTCTGCCGTTAAGTGGGTTTCTCTGAGGTTTGAAAGACCCAAAGGCTGGAAGCAGAATTTATGTGCTTACTAGTTATATCACAGGCCATTGTTGGTACTGAGCAGAAGGAGGAAAAGCATGTATTAATACTGCCACGCGATCCAGCCGTCTACGGATACTATGCAACCTGTGTTGACATCCCCTGCCCAGTGAGAAAAATTATCTTGCCTTGTTGGATGTTCCTGCTTTCCTTGTTGCTAGCTATTATTACTATAGGTGCACCGAAATTATATTTTCAAAACCGAAACCGAAACTACAAAAAATGTCAGGCTGAAACTGGGGATGCACTGATATATCGGCCACCGAAAGTGCAATTTTTCCCCCGAAATAGTGCATCTGTGATTTCTCTCCTCCACGCTGGACGCTGCTATGTCCCAGCAGGGAGGAGAGAAACTGTTACAGGAAGCCGAGTGGTATGGGAGGAGAGAGCTGTGAGCGGCCGGCGTCTCTCCTCCCCGCACCGCTCAGCCACTTCTGACAGATCAGGAGAGCTGCGATGTGGGCGGAGACAGCTGTCATTGCTGTCACAAGAGGCTGAGCTCTCCTCCCGCACCGCCCCGCTCAGTCTCCTGTGACAGCATGTCAGCAGGTACAAACACTTTTGTAAATAATTGAGGAAAGAGTATGTTTATGTGTCCTCAATAATGAAGGAATGGGAGTGATCTGCATCACTTCCTGTTCATTCATGATTGTGGATATAGTAAACATGCTATGTCCATAAGTTATGAATGAACAGGAACACTCATAGAGGATTCCTGTTCATTTATAACAGGGGCTGCAGAAAAAGAGATTGAAAGGTCTGTTTAGACCGCTAATATTTCCCCAAAGCCCCTAAAAGTAAAGTAAAAAATAAACATATTTAATAGAAATGAATAAATAAATAAAAATAAAATATAAAAACAATGTGAAAAAGTTAGAATAAATTTTCAAATTTTTACAAATATTTTATTTTTATTTATGTATTTATTTTTTATTAAATATTATTTATTTATTATTATTTGTTTACTTTACTGTTGGGGGGCTTTGGTCTAAACAGACTCCTGATATTTACCTTTTAAAATAGAAAAAGAAAATGAGGACACAGTCCTCAATCTTTTTTTTTGCAGACTCTGTTATAAATGAACAGGAATCCTATATACTGAGTGCTCCTGTTCATTCATAACTTGTGGCTATACTATATTTACCATGTCCACAATCATGAATAAACAGGAAGTGATGTAGATAATTTCCCATTCATTCATAATTGGGGACACAGTCAACATACTATATCCTCAAATCACTGATCACTGAGTGCTTGTACCTGCTCTCCATCCTGATTCGCTGTCACAGGAGGCTGAGCGAGCAGTGCGGGGAGGAGAGCTCGATCTCCTCTAACAGCTGACTCTTCCCCCGCACCGCCGGCCTGGCCTCCTATGGCAGCTGAAATCTGTCTCCACCCCCACACACCACTCTCCTCATCTGTCACAGGAGGCTGAGTGGGGCTGTGCGGGAGGAGAGCTTGGCCTCTTGTGACACACCGGCCACTCACATCGCTCTCCTCCCCCGCAAGAGGGGACACAGAACAGCGCCCAGCGGTGAGGAGAGAAACCAGGGATGCACCACAATTTCGGCCAAAAGTGCAATTTTCGGCCGATATGTTTCAGCAGTCGAAATTTTGGTGCATCCCTAATTATTACCCCTAGATATGGTCGATGCTCGGGGTGAGTGCAGTATAAAAATTGCCACTCGGTCAATAAGAGTATGCAAGCTTATGTTAAAGTTTGGCAAGAGGCTACAGTCAGCACAGTGGCGTTGTGGCCAGCACTTCTGTCTTGCCTTCTCTGGTTCAAATCTACAAGGGGTTTGCATGTTTTCTCTGTGCTTCCGTGGGTTTCCACTGGGTACTTCAGTTTCCTCCCACACTCCAAAGACATGCTGGAATGTTAAATGGCTCCTGCTTAAATCAGCCCTGTATGCATGCATGTGTGATAGGGATTTTAGGTTGTAAGCTCCTTGAGGGCAGCGACTGATGTGAATGGGTAGTATGTAAAGCACTGCGTAAATAGTTTGCACTATATAAATACCTGTAATAATACAGTACCACCCAGAATTGATTACATAACATTCAATAAACATACCTCCTTTATCACTCTGACATGGGATTCTATGAGAAATGTGCCTTCCATGATTACTTGTCAGAGAAGGGAAGTGGTGCCATTAAAGGAGAACTATGGGGTTAGGGCTTTTCCCCATAGTTCTCCTTAGGGTAACGGGTGGACACAAACTAGCGTCCTCCCGTCACCGTAAGCTCAGTATACCGCGAGCTACAGCTCGCGGTATACTGAGACGCCGCAGCTGTAGCGGATCCCGACAATTATGTCTGGATCCGCCCAGGTGCGTGACTGACAGCTGGCTCTGCCTATCTAGAGGCAGAGCCAGCTGTACCTGACCCCTCCCCCTGTCCGTTCTGCCAGTCAGCGCTGGAGGATCAGAGCGGGGAGGGGGGAATCCAGCCCCTCCCCTGTCACGGGAGAGAGCCGTGACAGGATCGAGAAGTGAGCGAACGCCGGTATGTGTTCGCTCACTTCCCGATCTGCTGAGCCGACCTGTGATAGTCTCATTGTTGCAGGTCGGCTAGAACTATGAGGTGAGTGAAAAGCACTCACCTCATAGTTCTCCTTTAAGTAACTTCACCACTTCTGTGTAAAGAAAATTAAAAGACCTGGTGTAGGGGGGTGGTGGTACTAATCTGTGGCTAGGCTGCATACAAAGTAGAACTGTGTGAGCAAGGTCTACTAACATCATCTATGGTAATATTTTAGAGACTCTTACTAGTAACTTAACCATCATGCTTTTAAGTAAAGGAGTACAAAAGCAACTAAATCTCTTGCTGCTAGGAAATTGATTTACTTATTGCAAGTAGTTAAATTTCTTGGTTAAAAAGGATTTTTAACTAACACGTAGCCTTTGCCTAAGCTGGCCATACACAAATGCATTTTTTTGTTCAGCCTGCAGACTAAATGAAAAAAACGAAATATTCCTCTATCTAGCCTAAAAAGCATGGATGGACGCATCTGCAGCTGTGGCTATTCTATTGTATTCTTACAGCTGGTGTCCTCCACTGTTCTGTCAAAAAAAATAAATCTTCCTCTCTCTCCCCCAGCAACTTTTTTTCCTGCTGTATACACTGTATGATGCATGCGCTATGCAGTGTACATACTCAGCCCATTCACTGCATCACTAAGATACTAAGATACTGTGAATGAGCTGGCTGGTGGGAAGGATGTAACTCCTGTGCATATGTGCAGGAGCTACTTCACCAGTGGCCATCCCAGAGGATGCCTGGTATCCCGGAAGTGTTGGTGACAGAGATGGTGATGGCATGGGACAGATTGGGGGACTGAAGACCTAACTGATAGTGCTGGAGAAGGGCAAACTTGGTAGGTAGCACATACTTGCACGTTAGAGCAAAAAAAACCAACATTTACATAAGCCGTTTACGTCTACTTTAAAAAGTTGCTGCCCCATTGACTTGTTTCCCCTCATTTCTTGTCCTACTGTCACAAAGATAAAAAGAAAGGGGAAACCTGTAACCCATCCCCACTCTATTAAAACTTTTAAAAAGTTGTAGTGGAATTTGGGCTTTAGGTACAATGGCAAATAATATTGACTTTTGTAACATCCTGGGTGATAAAACAACAGCCATTCTGTCTGCACCTCAAGTTTAAAATGTAATTTTAAACAGGAAATACAATGAACAGAATGAACATCTGGCACAGCACAAATCACACAACCAATGTAGTACAAAAATAAAATAAAAAGGATGGTAAACCAGGAAACCATTAGTTTCAAAGAAGCTCTTGTCTCTTATTTACTGTTTGCTTCAGTTACTAAACCCAAATACTAATCCCCTATTAGAAGATTGGGTAAGTAAACAGGGGTCAAACGGTCGGAGGTAACTAACTGCAATTACACTAGATGTCTCCAGTAGTTTTGTTTGGTCACTGGTTTCTAGGCTCTTCATTGCCTTTTAAAACAGCCCGGCATTATAAATGTATATTGACAGTTCATACATAGCGCACAGATAATCCTGGTCAATATAGTCTGATTTGTTTTTTACCTGATAAATCATTGGAGCAGCACTTGTTAGTATGCTGCTGGAAAAGGAGTATTTAAAACCCCTTATTTGGGGGTTTATTTGGGGGTTTGGGTGTGCAATTTGTTTTTATTTTTTTCAAGCTGAAGGGTCTAAAATAGAGGTACACCGAAATGAAAATTTCAAAACCGTAAAATGAAACCGAAATGGAAAAAAAGTCAGGCCGAAACCGATAATGTTTTTTTTCTAACTTTTTCACATTTTTAAAATGTTTTATTTTTGTTTATTTTTTATAAACTTAATTTTTTTATATTTTATTTATTTATTTTTATTAAATATTTTTATTTTTTACTTTATTGTTGGGGGCTTCGGGGAAATATTAGGGGTCTAAACAGACCCCTAATATTTACCTTTTAATAATAGAAAAAGAGATTGAGAATATTGTCCTCAACCTCTTTTTCTTCAGCCCCTTTTACAAATGAACAGGAAGCCTCCATACTGAGTGTTCCTGTTAATTCATAACTTGTGGAGATAGTATGTTTACCATGTCCACAATCATGAATGAACAGGAAGTTATGTAGATCACTCCCATTCATTCATAATTGAGGCTATAGTTAACATACCATGTCCTCAATTATTTACAAACACTCAGCGATCACTGTTCGCTGAGTGTTTGTACCCGCTCTCCATCCTGGATTGGCTGTCACAGGCTGAGCTCTCCTCCCACACTGCCCCACCCAGCCTCCTGACAGCATTGACGGCTGTCTTCGCCCACACCGCCACTCTCCTGATCTGTCACAGGAGGCTGAGCAGTGCAGGGAGGAGAGATGCTGGCCGGTCACAGTTCTCTCCTCCTCCCACACCGCTCTGTCTCCTGTGATATTTTCTCTCCTCCCGCTGGGACACAGAGCAGCGCCCAGCGGGGAGGAGAAAAACCAGGGATGCACCATTATTTCGGCCAAAAAATTGCACTTTCGACATTTTGCCAAAAGTGCCATTTTCGGCCAATATGTTTCGGCAGCCGAAATTTTTCTGGACATGATACGTTCTGCTGTTAATGCTTTCACCCTTGCAAACCCAGTGCTCATGCAAAGAGCCAACCTTCTGTCTAAGGGGAATAATTCCCTCTACACTGCTTAAAGTATATTTCAACTTTTGCAGCCATATTGGGATAACACCTACTTTATATTTGTTACATGTTCCCATTTACATTGCATAACTTTAAAAAAAAAATTTAATTTCAAATTAATTTTTTTTACTTGTCCAAGCTACCTACCTAGCTTCCCCTATGTAATTTTCAGGAGGGAGTTGTGCGTAGTTATGGTTACTCTATTAACCCTGTCTATACTGTGCTGACAGATTTCATTATCAGTTGTAAACTAGATCTTGAACACTGTCTGTCCCAACAAAGGGTCCCAGCAAAGGGTTAAAGATCTAGAAGCTTGGCTTCTTGCATCGTATGTTAATGAGAGGAAGCTCATTGGGTGACATTTATCAAGTAAATTAGTGATACAGTTAGTCTCAAATCATGCTGCCTCTCTATCAGCAAAGGTTTACGACCTAGCCTCTCTGTATTACTCGGCAGCCAAATGCAACAGATTTGTAAGGTATGCAACACATTTATTACTGAAGATGGACAGATTTTCACTCTAAACAGAGGCATAATTAAGAAGTGTTTTTGAAAAGGCTATAAAGAGACTGCCTGAGGCACTTAGCAACCTGTGACACTGTGCGGCTTCCCGGCCAGCTCATTGATATCACCGGTTGCCTAGAGCTGAGCGGGATGCTCTGGCTGGTGTTCCGCCGGGCTCCTGGCAACCAGTGACATCACTGAGCTAGACGCCAGACAGAGCCAGAGCGGTACAGCATCCGTTCCCCCCCTTCCCCGAACACAAATCAGCACAAGAACCACGAGGCCTGCACCCACCGTGAACATTCTCTGCCAGCCAAGGATTCATGATGGGGTCCTCTCAGGACACAAGACTTGTATAGGAGAAATAAAATAATCTGTCCACAAATTGAACCATTTTGTGTTTGGAACAGGCGTGCAGTGTGTTTTGTATCACAGAAGATTGGATATTTATTGACTCATCACATCGACAAAATATCTTGGTGTCAGGTGACCTGTGTTCACTGCATACTTCCAATCAGGTGCAGGAGAATATGGAAAATAGAAGCTGAGCATTGATGGTTGGATGTCTGAAGTAAACACAGGTTCAACTCACTTCAGCTGGCTCCCATTTCTGCAGGTTTGCGCCCGAAATGAACAGCTGCTCTGCCTAGGAGCTAATTGACAGTTAAATAAGACTGTAGGAATTGTGGTGGCCTACTGAACTCGATCTGACAGTGTATTTAATTATTGGCCAACTGCACTAATTGACTTCCGTTTAATACGCTGATGTTATACAATACGTATTAGACACATTCACATATTGTAACAAGGCCAATCTTTGTACTTCTTGAAGTTAACTGGTCCTGGTGTGAAAACGCTTATACCCATTCCCATATCACAGTGTTTCCTACAGTCTAATGACACACATACTCAGTCTAGGTACACAGCAGAGCTTGGCATTAAAATATCATTCAACCCTTTGCAGAAAAAAAATAAATGTACACTTTTTTATAAATGAAAAAAACTGTGCATTTATTAATTTTTTTGCTTAGGAACAAGTAAAGCATTGCAACCGTGATTAGTAGATCATGGGTGAAATGCTCTGGCTCCTGCAGACTGTTCCTCCCATCCATGTCCATACTGAGGTACAGACATGCATTAACAGGGATGAGAGGAAGTGTTAATGGACTGACGTCACTGCAGTTGTATTCCAATGAAACTACAAGTCACTCTGCCGCAGTGGCGGATGCAGCTTGTAGTTTCTCCATTCACAGATCCTGTCATAAGCACACAGCTAGCAGCCAGATTGTGATCAGGACTATGGAGAGGAAGAGTCAGCTACAAAGAGCTCCAGTGACCAGTTTGGTGAGAGCAGCAACTTCATTACATGCTAGATCACTCAAGTGTTGGGTTAAAGGGCAAAGAAATAGTGCAACATAAGAGGTATGGGGCAACAGAGAAGTAATTGAAGGATATGTATAGTGGTTTTATCATATATGTTATTTCTTAATTTATTATGATCACGATATATCCAGCCACTAAGAGCAACTCTATGCTGTTTCACGTGTTTGCAGTCGAATCTTACAAGCTTTTGATGAAAGAAAAAAACATCAAGTTTACAGAGCTCAATAGGTCAAGCTGAAATGTACCACTTAACTGTATGGGGCTGAATAACGTTTGACCCAGTGTATAGCTGGGCAGATGCCATTTACACAGCACTAGCACCACTAGATGACATGAAGGTGCATACACATTTCCTATGCTCCTCATCTGGGGCACTAGTGCTGTACAACATTTACAAATCAGCCCCTATGAATCAGAGCAGTCACTTGTTCCCTTTCTCCCCTCCATGTGTGCCTGTTCAGACAAGGTAGAAGGTTTTCCTGGTATATGACAGTCCACTAGAATGGAGGTATCGGAAACTTATTGGGGCTGAAGGTCACGCTACCGTATCAAAATTAATTATTGTAGTCCACCTTGTTAGAAACAGCAGCTGGCTTTAAAAAAATATATTTTTTGGACACACAAATTCTTCTTTATACCCTCCCTTACCACCATATAATTCTGTCACTATGACCAAGTACACATTTACATGCATTTATGGCCAAGTACCACAGAGCAAAAGTGACCATTTTTTTCATTACGTACTTGACAGTTAAAGTACCCAGGTACATTCAATTTCTAAAATGATTCCACCTTGTCCACAAACACACACGTTGTCCTCATTGCTGTTCCCATACACACAAAGCTGCCAGTGCAGTGGCTGCCCTAATGCAACACGTTAGAACGCGAATCAACATGCATGCTTTTTTTGCACCAAAGTAGACCGGGCTGTTGTAAACCGGTCCTAATTGAGTCATTGTTTAAAAATTTTTGTTTTGATTTCTAAATTAATGCCTGTATATATTTATATTTGCCTTTAAAGGCACTTCCAGTTTTTCTGAGAAGAAATCTCTTCTAGGTATTTTATACATATTGAATGGATTTTAGCAAATGTTATTTTCCTGAAATTTTTTTTTTTTTTTACCAAGCCTTTTAAGGGCTTGTTCACACCATGTCCAGACAAGAACAGTTTGTTCATGGACCAAAAAAGCATCCCAATATATATCCCTATGGTATTTCTGGGCCTGTTCACACCAACACAATCCATCCCGGACCAGACAAAAATATTGCTTGTATCATTTTCTCTGGTCTGGAATGCATGGAAATGCATCAAAAATGCATACAAACGGATGCAAACACACTGGACATGCAATTGAAAGCCCATTTTAAGATAAAAATGCGGCAAAATCCATCTGGTCCAGATCTGGTCTGGAAAATGGTGCAAACCTGGCCTAAGAGGCTGATTGAGGGAATGAAAGGTTCGGCCTTCCCCTTTTGCCTCCCTTTAGCCATCAAGTATCTCTGTAAAAGAAAAACTTAAATGGCAGAGAATGCCTTAATTTGACTTTTAGCTCTGCACAGGCATTTGGGGAATGCAGCGATTCAATCACATAAGCAGGGAATTCGATTTTTATGAACATTACAATATAAAATGGCTTATGTAGGAATTATATACAGTATAATATACACTTTTCTTCAATAAAAGTGCTGTTTCCCTTTAAAATAATATGGGGATAGATATCTGCTAACCCTGGTGTACTACTTCTCCTCCATTTAGGATTATAAAACCCTCTAATGGTATGTATTCACTTAATATTTATGTACATAAGCCTTTGGTGACAGTTGCTCTAAGTTCCTTTACGTATAAACCACTTAAAGTTTTTGGGGAGAAATGTTTACAGTACTTCACATTTTAGACAGTGGTAAAAAAACATATCCTTCTGTTCAACATTCCTCCAAGATAGAAACATTTCAGATTATTTATTACCACTCACAATTCAGTATTTCACAGAGATTATGACAGAAATTATTACTGAATCTCCAATAAAACAAGTCTGAGCGATGGAAGAATCTGTTCTCAGTTTAATCATTTCATTCGTAACAGAACAGAAATATGTTTTAAACCATAAAGATATGTGAATAAAAAATGGCAGCGGACGTCTATGTGTGATAGATTACATGCAGGCTCCCTGAGAGATGTGTACTAAAGGCTAATGCTGCTTTTATAGGGACTCCTTTTTTGGCTTGTTAGAGAAGGCATAAAGTTATAGAAAGAGGCAATAGACAATATATGTTTTAATACTATTAAAGAAGAAGGGAGAATCAGCATCAAAACTGTCTGGAAAAAGCTGGTTAATACACTCCTCCTCAATTAATTGCAGTACTTGTACACTAAGGCAAGGGTGGGCAACTCCGGAACTCAAGCTGTGCATTAACTACAATTCCATCGTGCCTCTGCCTCTGGGAGTCATGCCTGTGGCTGTGAGAGTCTTGCAATGCCTTGTCGTTCCACAACAGCTGGAGGACCAGAGTTGCCCCCCCCTGCACTATGGGATAGAGTTATAAAAAGTTCCACATAATTTATTTGTTCAGTGCAGGTACATTTATTCTGTGCGAGCTAACCAGCTGTTCTGAGAATGGGTAAAAAACATTCTTACTGTAATATCTCTTTTTGTTGAATTTTCTACTATAGGTTCATTCATAAAAAACAGTGTGGATGGGGAAAATACTGCATTATGGCTACTAGATGGAGCTGAAGAATATAGGGCGTAAATACTGCCCATACACTAATATTTTCTTCGTTCAACCCGCAGACTGAACAAAGCTAATATAACACATTCCTCCATCAACGCTTAAGAGCATTGATCACAGAATCTCCCACTGTCTGCACTGTAATCTGATGGCCGCTGTTGGAAGATTTTCCGACCAGCTCCTTCGATCAGCTGATCGAGGGGTGCCGGCCGAAAGGGCACCAACAGCAGCACCCACTGTGCAAATTCCAGCCGGTTCATCAAGAACTAGCCGAAATTTGCATATTGTATGGCCAGCTTTAGTATTGTATACAATTCAAAAGAACACTGGAGAGAAGCATATAAATCTAACCATTGCTTTGCCTGTAGTATTAGATTTGTTTCACTCCAAATTCCAAAACTGTCAAAAAACTTGTCAAAAACTGTGATTTGTTTTTACGGCGTGTTGTGTTTATTTATTTATTTTATTTTGTATTTGGTGAATGAGTAGGGGTAACAACTACTCCTTACTCATTCACGAGGGGGAGGTGGCGTCTGGGTGAAAGGGGGCACCCAGATTCCTATAAGCCCCTTGCCCGCTGACCCACACAACCACCAGGCCAGAGTTGTGGGTAAGAGGCCCTTGTCCTCATCGACATGGGGCAAGGTGCTCTTCCCATGTTGAGGGCATGTGGCCTGGTATGGTGCAGGTGGGGGGGGCACACACTCATGCCCCGTTTCCTGCTCTGCCAGGCTGCTGCTCGGATCAAGGGTCTGGTAAAGAATTTTAGGGTGGACCCCATGCTTTTTTTGTTGTTGTTGAGGTCCCCCCTAAAATTCCTATCAGACTTAAAGGGTCTGGTATGAATCAGGAGGGGGGGGGACCACACGCTGTTTTAAAAAAAAATTGTTTTCTGTGGACTGTCAAAAGTAAAAGAAAAACATTTACAGGGTTATTCACTGAAGGGAGAAGAGTTTGGAGAAGGCAGGAGAAGTGAACAATCTAGGACAACATAGATGAACTGGATAATGAGCTGAATTGGAAAATTCTTCTAAATCAGCTTTTTTGTTCACTTCTCCTGCCTTCTCCAAACCCTTCACCCTTTTGTGAATAACCCCCTTAATGTCACTTTGCTGCAGTGAACACTAATGCGTAATTATCGTTCAGAATTAACGGACCCGAATCCAGTGAAACGAAGGAACGAAAAATCTGAAACAAAATGAACCGAAACAAATTTTTTTGACGACGCACATGTATATGTAGTATCAGTGGTTACATTTATATGTCCATTCCCTCCAGTGGTGTCTAGAATTGTAACATTGTTTCTCTTGTTACTATAACAGGTCTATTCACAAAAGGGTGATGGGTTTGGAGAAGGCAGGAGAAGTGAACAATCTAGGCCAAAATAGCTGATTTGGAAAAATTCTCCAATTCAGCTCACTTTCCAGTTCAGCTATTTTGGCCTAGATTGGTCACTTCTCCTGCCTTCTCCAAACTCTTCACCCTGTAGGGAATAACCCTGTAAGATGTATTTATTTCCTATGCTCCATCTAGTGGACATAATGCGGTATTTTCCCTATGCACTTTGTTCTGTAAATATACCTACATTCTTTTTTGCCCTAATTCTCACAATAGATGGTTGATGAATAAGCTCTGTGAATTTTTATATTTATAGTTCCCTAAGTTACACTACGTTGTACCATTAAAGAGAAAATATAGTGTTATATAGGGAGCACATATTTGTAATGACTATTGCATTGATTACATTGAACTTATTTTTGATGTTTCTCTTATATTTTTCCATGCTCATTATGTTACATACCTATTATGTTACATATATTTATTCATAGATTGTCTCCCTAGTGGCCATCTATATTCCACTTCAACATTTATGTCTTCTTGCTTAAAAATGCTGATAGCAAGCCTAATTTAGTTAGGGATATGAATGTACACTGGAGCACCGATTATGTGTGGACAACCAAATTTTTTTCAAACTCAACTCACTATGCACCTGCATGCATAAAGGCCGCAAAGTATATACGAGGAGAGGCCAATAAGTTCTTACCCTTACCATGATCTAGATGTGCTAGGGATCTGACATTTTGCAGGGTAATAGGTGGATATCTTAGTAATATGCATGCCAATTTATGATTTTATAGGTTGTGGTGAATTATAGTTAGAACCAAGAGAAATGGAGTAGGTGTCAGGTGACAAAGTTGAATACCGAGCTCAACTTTCGCCACCACACTTGGTTCTCTGGCAGTTGACGGACAACCTTCCCTTGGGTCATCCTGTATATTTGTGCGTCCACACTTGAATTCTCTCTTCCATCGTTTGACAGTCTCATATGATGGACAATCCTCTCCATACACAGCTGACATCGCTTCATGGATTATTTGGGCAGATTTCCCTTGAAGATGGAGGAACCTAATCACGGCGTATGTGGGATTTATTACAAAGGAGGACCTTTTAGATTGAAAGCTCTTATGAGCAGGGCCCTCCTAACCCTCTTGTATTGGATTGGATTGTAACTGTACCAGCTCCCTTTATTTTGTAAAGCACTGCACACATTGTTGGGGCTTAATAATTCCTTTATGATAATAATAATAATATAAATGGTTTTCCCATGCGTGTATCTTTTTGCACATGCCTAGAAGTTCAAGTACTAGCTGAAGTATGAGATCCTACATACTGGTGCTTGGATTAGAGATTCCAAGGAAAAATACCCTTTCATATGCTGCCTTTTTTCCGACAACAGCATATAAAATGTTGTTTAGTTTGACGCATGAGCATTCACTTCTTCGTGAGGTGGTCACTTGAAAAATGTTGACATGTACATTCCGTAGTGTACCTTATAGAAAGAGAAGTCACAAAAGCAAAATTACTTGGACATTCAACATTCATGGCAAACTAGGACCGCACTGTACACAATAGTGTACAATCAGCTACATAGATACAGGGGTCACAATTAGACGAGCACGTGGGTCCATAATGCAAGCCTAACCTTACAATTTATCACTGCTCTTGCTCATTGTATTTATTGATTCTGCCCCAGTATCTAAGCCAAAGGGAGGTCCTGTTATTTTCATTTACTCCTAACTGCAACAGAGAAAAACAATAAGGCAAACCTATTGTGCAGCACTACTATGTAGGAGCAACAACCTGCAGTTTGTAATGAGAAAATAAACATACATACTGTATACATACTATGTATCTTTTTAAAACCCAAGCCCAGAATACTAAAAAAAAAAAATCCTCATGACATGTTAAAATAAAAAAAATAGCTCTCACTGCAATACCCTTTCTCTGG
>NW_017306597.1:421359-444824 GCF_000935625.1 Nanorana parkeri | reverse complement strand
CGATCCCGCACCGTCCTCTTCTGGGTTAAATGACACCCAGCATCATTTACTGTAGTTCATTTCCAGTGAACCCAGGGCGTCAAGAACCTGCCCCCCTCAGGTCTTGTCACACTGGAGAATCTTACGCTGCTGGAGGAAAAATAGGACCCGTGATGTCACACGACCAGACTGAAGATGCATTAAAAAAGAATCTGGAGTTGGATTTAAATATAAACACACATTATTGAGATGAATTGCATTTAAACAAATAAAAATCGCAGATAAAAATCACATGAATATTTAAAAAATAAAAGTAAAATTCTTTAATTTACCTTGAAAAGCAATGATCGTATGCTTTACATATACCTTCAGTGGGGCATACAAAATGAAAAGATTGCAGGCATTATGAGGTATTCAGCCTGTAACAGCCTGGCTCTGCAGGATCCTACCTCAACCCCCTGAAATTCTTTTATCTTCTTGAACGTGCAAATAGAAATGGGTAGATATGCCCGTGTTCGATTTTCCAAATTCCAAGGTCCAGTGAATCTTATTCATAGTGTGGTGAACACAAACTTAAAGTGATATTAAAGTCAAAAGGCTTTTAAGCTATTTTAAATGCTGATTAAACCACTTACAATCGATGCTACTCCTTGATGTTTAAAAGTTTTCTTCAGAATTAGCTGGTCCCCTGAGCACTGGTCCTGATATCCTGTTTTAAGGTGGATCCTTTCCTTGCAGGGTCCTATGGAGACACCCTTGTGTACGCTAATATGCCGTGTGTCTGAAAAAACACACAGGTACAGCAATACAAGCTACTCCCAGCTTCTCCCTTCACTTTCCTCCCTTCTTCAAGCTAATTCAGTGAGTGCAGCTGGGGACTAATGTCCCTTGTGACCTGGACAGGAAGCTCAGGGAAGTTGAGCTGAGAGAGTTGGAACCAGCTGTCTGGAAACATGACTGTAAGTGTTTAGTCAAAAATGTAAAAAAACACTTTGCTGGGCTTTGTATATACGTTTGATCCCTCAGAGGTACCGAGCAGAACAGAAAAAGAGTGAAAAAAGTTTAAAAAAGTAAATAGCAAACGATTGTGCAGAGCTAGCAGTGACAGCTGGCTCCACCCAATAGTTTCCTATTGTCCGGCGGCTCTGCTGCTGTAAAAAAAAAAAGAAAAAAAAAACTCTCCCGGGCGCTCTGGGAGCCTCCCGCTCCCGGCCGCCCAGGAGAGAAACAGTGCTGTGTCTTTTTTTTTCTTTATTCTGACACAGAGCGATGTCAGAATAGAAAAAAAAAGAAATTTTCCCATTGAAAAGCATTGGTACTTTACTATTGGCTATTTCACTATTTCATTTTGCAATAGCCAATGGACCTGATGGAGAACTCCAGCAGAGGGCGGGTACAATGCTAGTTTACTATTGGCTATTGCCAATTGAAATAGCCAATAATAAAGTACCAATGCTTTTCAATGGGAATTTTGTTTTTTTTCTATTCTGACATCGCTCGTGTCAGAATAAAGAAAAAAATCCCCCCCCCCCCCCCGACTCACTTGCTTTGCGATCCCGCACCGTCCTCTTCTGGGTTAAATGACACCCAGCATCATTTACTGTAGTTCATTTCCAGTGAACCCAGGGCGTCAAGAACCTGCCCCCCTCAGGTCTTGTCACACTGGAGAATCTTACGCTGCTGGAGGAAAAATAGGACCCGTGATGTCACACGACCAGACTGAAGATGCATTAAAAAAGAATCTGGAGTTGGATTTAAATATAAACACACATTATTGAGATGAATTGCATTTAAACAAATAAAAATCGCAGATAAAAATCACATGAATATTTAAAAAATAAAAGTAAAATTCTTTAATTTACCTTGAAAAGCAATGATCGTATGCTTTACATATACCTTCAGTGGGGCATACAAAATGAAAAGATTGCAGGCATTATGAGGTATTCAGCCTGTAACAGCCTGGCTCTGCAGGATCCTACCTCAACCCCCTGAAATTCTTTTATCTTCTTGAACGTGCAAATAGAAATGGGTAGATATGCCCGTGTTCGATTTTCCAAATTCCAAGGTCCAGTGAATCTTATTCATAGTGTGGTGAACACAAACTTAAAGTGATATTAAAGTCAAAAGGCTTTTAAGCTATTTTAAATGCTGATTAAACCACTTACAATCGATGCTACTCCTTGATGTTTAAAAGTTTTCTTCAGAATTAGCTGGTCCCCTGAGCACTGGTCCTGATATCCTGTTTTAAGGTGGATCCTTTCCTTGCAGGGTCCTATGGAGACACCCTTGTGTACGCTAATATGCCGTGTGTCTGAAAAAACACACAGGTACAGCAATACAAGCTACTCCCAGCTTCTCCCTTCACTTTCCTCCCTTCTTCAAGCTAATTCAGTGAGTGCAGCTGGGGACTAATGTCCCTTGTGACCTGGACAGGAAGCTCAGGGAAGTTGAGCTGAGAGAGTTGGAACCAGCTGTCTGGAAACATGACTGTAAGTGTTTAGTCAAAAATGTAAAAAAACACTTTGCTGGGCTTTGTATATACGTTTGATCCCTCAGAGGTACCGAGCAGAACAGAAAAAGAGTGAAAAAAGTTTAAAAAAGTAAATAGCAAACGATTGTGCAGAGCTAGCAGTGACAGCTGGCTCCACCCAATAGTTTCCTATTGTCCGGCGGCTCTGCTGCTGTAAAAAAAAAAAGAAAAAAAAAACTCTCCCGGGCGCTCTGGGAGCCTCCCGCTCCCGGCCGCCCAGGAGAGAAACAGTGCTGTGTCTTTTTTTTTCTTTATTCTGACACAGAGCGATGTCAGAATAGAAAAAAAAAGAAATTTTCCCATTGAAAAGCATTGGTACTTTACTATTGGCTATTTCACTATTTCATTTTGCAATAGCCAATGGACCTGATGGAGAACTCCAGCAGAGGGCGGGTACAATGCTAGTTTACTATTGGCTATTGCCAATTGAAATAGCCAATAATAAAGTACCAATGCTTTTCAATGGGATCCGATGCATATGCGTTCGGCTCGGCTGAGCCGCTCGGCCACGATCGGGAGCTGTACTGGCTATTGTGAATAGCCCGTACAGCACCCCTTCGGTTCTACTGAACCGATGGGGTCCTGGGGCCGAAGCTAGCCGAAGGATCGGCCGAAGCTACGGCCAGATCCTTCGGCAGCTTTGTGAATAGACCCCATGCTCTTCTCCTTCATTCCCTGGATGACACAGCTCTGCTTTAGATAATCACCAACTGGGTATAGTGCCAACTGCAGGTGCCACTAAAAAACAAAAGACAGCACAGAAGCCCATCACAGAGGAATTACATATTTTGCATAGTGCAAATTCCTAGGGTGTGCCCTCGTTCTCACTCCTCACCTCTCTCCAGTATGGAGTGGATCAGTGATGGCCTTAAGCACAATTAAGGGTCAGGTATCAGTGTTGGCAGTCTTATTTTAGCATCCTGTGGTATTGCTGCCACATGTCCACAACCCTATTTTGTGTGTTATGCACGTTGCCTCTTCAGTCAAGCCACCATTGTCTGCAGGATTTGCCTTAGAGCAGACCTTTACACTCAAAAATCAAATTCTACCAATACATCCCTCTATGTATGACGATTAATAATAACATAGACATGTCAGGTGTAAAATGCTGTGATTTTGGAATACTTACACTTGCAGAGCATTCACTTCCTACTTTCAAAGTGCAAATTACTTCAGTTTTCCAACGCAATGCACACTGGGACTGCCTTGCCATCAGCAGAGTATTGCTGGGAATTAACATCTGTAATCTTATGAGCTCTCAGGGAAAGGCATTTTTCTCCCCTGAGATGATGTGCATGGTCACATGTCCTAGTCACGTGTCTAGTCACATGTGCCAGAAATCCAGGAAATAATAGGAGAGCTAGTAATCTACTCTTAGTAAACATGGCCACTGTCAGAAGACTGAGGAAGAAAAGAGAAATAGGGTATGCAAAGAATACAAAGCCGACAATTATCTAGAAGTATGTGTTTGTAGATTGTCATTGCTAAACATTTCTAAAGGTGTGTTTGTTGTTATTTTAAAGATATGGGTAAAGGTCCACTTTAAACCCATGGTAGCAGCGAACTTGAGCCTCATCCCTACTTGCAAAGGCAACAGTACATTCCATATATGTCAATACTCAGATCTATTCATAGGCTGCATTCTGTATCCCAGTGTAACCTTTTAGTTCTTGTTGCCTTTATTCGTTTTTACATAGTAAATAAAGTTATAATTTTTGTAAAACAACACCTACTTGAGCATAGAGGGCCAGTGAGTTCTGGCTGTATAGGTTTTAATCTAATATATTATTGTAATCATGCTGGACTGCAAATATATCTGTTTGTTTTGACTTCTCCCCTTACCCACTGCCAGCACATGCCACATCATGTAACTGGCTTGAGGGCGCTGCCTCATAATTAATTGCATTTATATCAAGTGTAACTGCAGTTGAAAGAGCTGACTCCTGTTCACTATAGTACTCAGCATTAGTAACCCATACAGTGCAGTCTGCAGTCATCTTTTATTCTTCTGATGGCTGTACACTAGGGTTAAAGTTCGGGTTTGCCCATTCTAGGGGTTCCCAGTGGATCTAATGAGTTTGAACTTCATGGTCCGGATGAACTATAATGCACTGCCTGGTCTTTGAACGTCAGTTGGCTTAGAAGGACAAATAAGGGGGCTTTTGGATAAGGCAGTGCTCTCATTATAAAAGGGTGGTTTCCCAGCAGCTATTTGCCAATGTGTTGGAGTAGTTTAGACACAATTGACAGTTTGGGTAGAGAGAGTTAGCTGATATACTGTGCTATATTGTGCTAAATTACTTTGGACTGCAGTTTGGTGCATTTTATATTCCTTTGTACCCCCCGTGTTAACAGTTTAGAGTTCAGTGTGCACCGAAAAAACACTATTTATTACCCTTATTGCCATAGCTGTCATTAAATGTAGGCAGTCCGCTTTATTAAAAATGTCAAGCAGACCTAAAGTGAGAGGCAGAGGTTTTGTACGCAAAAGTAGTGGGGGCGAGCAGGCTTGGCAGGAAAAAGTAGTTATTGGGCCGCACCATCTAGAAACAGGACGCGTGGTATGCCTTTTTATTTCAGTGATCGCCATGCTATTCAGCCATAGCACACTCAGGAGGTAGTTGAGTGGCTAACAAAGCCTTCCTCTTCTTCCTTCGAGGCACAGAGCAACCAGTTTCTGTAGCTGCTGCCAATGCATTTATTTCTTCCTCCTTCTCTTTTGCTAATCTCTCCAAAGTAATCTCCAGCGACAAGGAGGGGGTGGATGATGAGGTTGCAGACTGTCCTTGGGTGCCATTTCCTTACTTTCTGCACCACCCACATCCACAACATTCTCCTGCTGCATCTGACGCAACATCTGTGGCCTCTAGTGACAGGGACAGAACTCTCACAAGGGGTTTCAAAGGCTTAGCATATGCCATGCCAAGGTTGGAAGAGGATCATGGGACCTCATTGAGGAGGTTCAAGCAAAGGCTTGAATCCCTACAGAATTCTCCTACACCCACCCTGCTGTGAAGGATGCAGGATAGGGCAGTGCCACCAAATTCCTTGCCTGTTTTGCCAGGCCAAAAGAGCTTGTGCAACTTAAGGTGGTCATACTTGGCCACAGCCTGCCGAGCTGAAATGAAGCATTAACATCAGGGCCTGCCAACGACCTCATCTGTGATCCCCCTATGGGCTGTAACTCAGGGTTGGCCATGCTGCAGAGACTGCTCCAGCAGAATGCCATCAATGGGTAAATCTGTGATTATCGTATGAGTACAGGCTCTAGACAGCAGGGGTTCTTTTCACCAGGCATCTCTCAAGCATGTCATTTAAGGGTTTGTGTTTTTTCCATGTCACCCTTGAAATTGCATTAAAAGGACCCATTGCGTGGTATTTTAGAAATTTGTATTTTTGCTGAGTTAAATGCCCCCCATGGCAGCGTCCAGCTTCACGTGTCCTTTTTTCACAATAGCTTGGCTATTAGCCTTGAAAATTAATTCTGAGTCTTCTTGGTGAGTTGACACTGCCTGTGGATCTTGTTGAGTCAGCGAGTTGCCATACTGCCCATATAGACATAGTCTCTGGTGGTTTGTCTTTTGCACAAATTGACATTTGAAACAGAATGTTTCCAGTAGTTAGCTGCCAGGTGGGTGACCTCCTCGCAGTCAGAAGCAGCATTACCCATGTTAAAAACTTGCACTGGTCTAGGTCTAAGGCTGCCTAGTTCCTCAGATGTAAGATGACCGAGGAAGATGCACATGACCTAGCTGCTCTCAGGCACCAACAAGTGATAGCCTAATCGAGATTAATTTTTGCCTCAATGGAGAGGAAGGAGACAGTAATTGAGTAACATTGGTAGATGCTGATGGCTCCACTTGTCACAGGGATAAGAAATAGTGATTGGGGTAGGGTATATATAAATGCAATTCACACACATTTTTCATACATATAGACACAGACACAGATCTAGTCCATAATTCCAAAACTGCTTTGCATAGAATAGACACTCTGCATTTCCCCCACTATCTTTTCAGTTGAATTTGCCATCCAGTAACACAAACATAGTAAATTACATGAACATATAGCTCCCCATACCTGTGTAGCTGAGGTATAGCAGGTACAGTCTGTCACCTTGCAAGTACCTCTCCATTGGGTGTCACTTCATGTTTGACAATTTGCTAGTCTGCCTCAAATGATGCTGCTGCATTTGTGTCTGCATTACATGGCGTCGCCTGATATTCCCATAAACTACCTTGTCACTCTGTGTATGGCAATTTGTCATTGAGTAACAATGAGTTACTAAGTGTGTAAGTGTTCTGCAGTGTCCCTGTTTATCTGTATGACAGTGTCTGCTTGTGTCAATGTGTTCTTTTATACAACTGCCAGTCTGCATGTGTCATATGCAGATCTCCATTATGACATGCTGTCAGGATTTGCCTGCATGGGGACATCTGTGTATACGACAGCGGGTGTCTGTATCTGCAGGTCAGTGGCAGTAAGTCACAGTATATTTCTGTACAAGTAGCTGAAAGAGGTCTGTATCTGCCCGTTTGACTTAAAGCGTTATCACGCAAATCTTTCAGAATGACAGTGCAACAATGTGTGTCTGCCATGAGCAGAGACAATTTTCTTCTCGAGTAAGGGAGCACCCGCAAATTGTCCGCAATCCAATCAAGTAGTGCAGGAGAGATAATCTACTCTCCCATATATATAAGATTCAAAACACGTCTTTCTTTAGCACTGTGTGAATCTTTATTTATGGTAAAAACATATGTGATCTTTACTTCGGACCCATATGGATCCTTCCTTTTGTCTTACCTGAAGTAAAGACTGCATGTGTTTTTACCATGAATAAAGATTCTCGAGCTGCTAAAGAAAGATGTGTGTTTTGGATTTTCTATCTATCTATCTATCTATCTATCTATCTATCTATCTATCTATCTATCTATCTATCTATTCTGGGTATACAGTATATTAAACATTAGAATGTATGTAGCATTGTATAATAATGTATGGAAGGTGCAGCGGGCCAGGGGCTTTAAATAAAAATGAATATATAAATATCAGATGTAATGGATGTCTATGGACTCAACTTATCCTTGTAATGTGGATCAATGAACCTGTCCCTTCTATTCCTCCTCCTCCTCCCTCACTGCTATGTCCACTGTATCTGTTTTCACTGAGTGCATGCAATAGTCCCTGCCATTTGTGAACAGGAAATGTTTCCTACAGGAAGTTGGGCAATGTTTCCTTTGATATGATTGGTACCATGCTTGCAGGACCTCAGTACATGTCCAATTTTTAGGCAAGCCTATTTGTATTTTTTTTATTTATGTCTGGGATCACAAAACACTATATTTCTTTTTAGTTAGGTAATTAAATCCAGTGTGTGTGTGTGTGTATATATATCTTACTTACCTTCTGCAACGAGCAGTTAGGGAGCGCAAGTCAAAAGAGCCACCTAATTACCAGACTGACTGTGTTGTGAACATCCTGAGTTGTGCATGTCAGTGAATAGCATGGTTGTCAGATTACACAAACAAGGGAAGGAGAGACCCTCCCATTCCTCTAGCAGTAAGGTACTTGTCTGGATTTTCAGTCAGCAGGATAAGTTACCAATGCAGAGTAAATTCTGAGCTTTCTATTTAGAAGGACCCTGTATTAAATGTTTTGTGTAAATTATAGATTTCAAACAGGTACTGAGAACAGTGATACTATATAACACATCAATTTATAAACTTGCATACTTGAAAAATAAGATCAAAAACAACTAAAGAATCCCTTTTAAGTGTAAGCGTGCCCACGGTTGATAGCTAAGGTTTCATTGGACACCTGTGGTCACAATCATCCACAGACCTATACAAAGCCCCTTGTGGTTATATCTTCCCATGGGTGCCAGTTCTGGCCCATTCCATGACCTTACATGCTAAAAATTGTCTTGTAACTAAGACTGGATTTTTCAATCTCTGTACATCCGAAAACTGACCAAATACTGCACAAATTTCGGCTGGTTCTTGATGAGCCAGTCGATACTCTCTGGCAATGTGTACGGAGTGTCTAACAACAATGTTAACTGGCCAGCGGTGTGCTGGGGATCGGTAGGAACATGGATGAACTGTGTGAAAGTGCCTGAAAGTCTAAATTCACTAGCCAATATTTACCGGATGAAGAGTTTGGAGAATGCAGGAGAAGTGACCAATCTAGGACAACATAGCTGAACTGGAAAGTGAGCTGAATTGGAGAATTTTTCCAAATCAGCTATTCTGGCCTAGATTGTTCTCTTCTCCTGCCTTCTCCAAACCCTTCACCCTTTTGTGAATAACTCTGATAGTTTCCATTTTTATTGGTTTTATTCTTGCCTCAAAACACTGACCTGTGATGGTGTGGATGTGGATAAATGCTGAATTTGTTGTTGTCTAGAGCTGAGCAAATCTGAGCAATAAGCATTCCTCTCTGGTGGATGCACTAAGTATTGTAGTGAGGTTATAGTACCAGCTCATATACAATGCAAAGTCACCCCAGGAATACTAAAACCTCTTTCAGAGTCAGACTTCTGACCAAGCAATGAGGCCAGGACAGTCACAAAGAGCTTTCTTCTCCTGACACAGAAAGGCAGCTCAGTCAGGTCACGGGGACAGAGCCTTATTACAGTCAGTGGGCCCGTCCTGCAATTCAGACATTAAAGTGCAGTATTTTTCAATTAGAGCTGACGAATTCAATCAAAATTCCATAGATTAGGATGAAATGAGGCATGGGTCATTTACACGGGATTTAATTGCAGGGCTATTAGACAAATAGTATATCTGCCACTCTCACATGATCTATCATTTCAAACATCAATATCTGAGGCGCATCTTGCCTAATATCACCTCCCTCTGATCACCCCAGACCTCCCCCCTCCCTGCTCAGCTGTGTTGCTCTTTTGATGAGGACTGAATTCATTTAAACCAGTGGGTGTCAAAGATTAATGCCAGTGTGCGAGGTGCTGTGTGTGTTTCTAAGTGTGTAGTGCAATACCCTTGATGTGTGTTGCCACAGCACCGTATTTTCTATTGTGTTATTGACATTTTGCTGGCAAAGTTGAATTGTAGATGGGAAATGGCACAAATAGAACAAAGCTAATGGAGTCACAGCGTTATCTAGATATCTCTCCTGAATTCAAATAGTGAATTAAAAAAAAGCATACGCTCAAAGAGCTGTGTGTTGTAAGGCTGGCCATACACTATTAGGTTTCCTTCGTTCAGCCCCACAGGCTAAACATCATGGATGGAGGTATCCCGGCTGCCCACTATTGTATTCAATGGCTGCTGAATATCTGAAAAGTATCTACATCTGGTTGGACTTAGGCACCGTTTGGCTAATTATTTTCCACCTGGCTTCTTCTTCAACAGTCGATTGAAAAAATTGGCTTCTGTCGAGATGGGTGGTGCCGACAGCAGGGGCCACCCACAACTCGAATATTGTCTGGAAAATGATGGAATTGGAGCTGTTGGTGGCCAGCTTAATTTTAGTAACCATTTAGCAATTATCTTTCATTGTTCTGACTGCTTTTAAATGGCCAATATTGTGAATGATTGTATTCCAATAGACAAACTGAAGGCAAGATATAACAGTGCCAAGGGTGCTTACAATAGTCACCCTGTCACCAAAGCATTCATTCTTTCCACTGAAGCGATCTGGCGACAGGTAAGTCACCAGGATCGCTTCTGTTGTAAAGCCGACAGTCGGCTCTACAAGTTTAAACAGAGTCCCGGCGGCAAAAGTCGCCGGGAGTCTGTTTAAACAGCCCCGATGCTGGCGACGTACACTGTACGTCGTCAGTCACGAAGGGGTTAAATGTGTATTTAACTTATTTTATGCATGTTATTTACCTGTAAAGTCCTCCCTTGTGTAGACATCCAAAAGCCCACTACTGCTGGGTGCCACCATCATATGATGTCAGCAGCCCCAGCAGACGCTTTCCAAGTCAAAATCATTTAAGGAAAGGAAGGCTACTGCAAGCCAGATAATAATTGATTTTCCTGTCTTTTATCTTAATTTTTTAGGTTGGTGACAGGTTCTCTTTAGGCACTCCTAGCACCTTTATGGATTGTCTCCAGCCTTGTCACTGTCCCTTTTACTGAACAGGTTAAGGTGGCCCTGTTGGCACCCCTCCAACCTTTGTTGAAGGAGCCAGCCCAAAGATTCTTGACCAAACAGTAACTGCAGCAAGTTAGCTGCAGTTACAGTTCAGGTATTTGGACAGTGGCACACCTGGCACTGTCAGAAGACAATAGCCCAGCGGGTGGGATGCTCACATGTATGCTGTTTAGTGTGGTTGGAGAACTCAAGCGTTTTTTCTCATTCTCAAAAAAGCACACGTTGTATAGCCCGCTTTAGTTACCATGCAAATATGGATTAAATATAAATAAAGGCCTGTACAATAAACAAAATAGGAATGATATAACATGTATTAAAGCCTGGTACTTACCCAAGGATATAAAACAAAAGTTAGCTTGCAGTAGAAGCTGCACTCACATTTCCAAGGATGTCATCTTGCTACATTTCTCCCATGTGTTGAGTAGCGTGTCCCTCACTTGCCACTGTGGTTCCCGATGCCGACCCCTACATCACTATAGGGCACAGGGGGAGCAACAGAGGCCAGCAGGGGACACTCTATCTGACACCTTTGGAAGTATCGGATAGTAGTGGTGCATGGAACTCTACAAGAGAACAAAGTTTCAACACATCGCCCGCCAGAATGTTGAGTATTCAGCTTCTTTCCTTGGAGGGTATTTTCTTTTGTACTTCCTCGGTGAAGCAGCAGGGTTGTTTTATTTGCATACAGCTAGAGCATGGGGCAGTTCAGTAAAGCATTTGCACTTTTCTGGCGTTATGTCCGTATTAGAAAGTCCTGCGCCCAATTCATGAAAGCCATTCAACATTTTATCTTGGTATTTCCGATGCGTGCGACAAATCCAGGTAGTTTGTATGTGGAATGGTTTTACATTCCAGCCCCCTGGCAGCGACAAATTCTTTAAGAAATACCACCATATCTGAGATTAGAAAAGTAGAGGTAAATAGGGCCACCTGCGTGTTGGAGTACATGATGTCACACCTGTAAGCTGGCCATACACCTTACAACCATTGCACGACTTTCGTTGTGCGATGGTTGTAAGGTAATTAAAATCTCATACGATCTGCCCATCTTGGACAGGCAGATCGTACCCGCTGAACGGAGGGCTTCTGATGATTCCAATGCTGAGCGGGCAGTGTGCGATTGCCCGTTCAGCATTTGTCTTCCGAGCACGCCACTAACCCATCGAAAATCGTACGATTTTTCAGCAGGTTTTCAAGCGTGCTCGGAAGACAAAAGACGTGCGACCGTACAGTAGAAAAGGTCGCACGCCTTCCATACACCTACTGATTATTGTACGATCGTGGGATCACCCGTGATTATCATACAATAATCCGGCAGGTGTATAGGCAAGTATTGTGTCGCAGACCAAATTCTGTTTGGAGCAATTGTACACCAGATTCATATAAGCCTTAGCGATAGTTACATCAGTCTGTGGCAAGTTGCACCATTTGTTGTAGGGACAGGAGAAAGATTTCTAATCAACACTCTGTATGAATTCCAGGGACATATTTTGGAAATAGCGGTCCTTTAACTGTCGAGGGTGCAATGTGATAGATAGCAGTTAGTAACTGCACTTTGCACAGTATCACCACTCCTTCTACTTATCTTTACTAGTGATCCCAATCCACGGATTTGTGAGATATAAAAAGTATAGCGTGATTGTTTATTAAAATACCTTAAAACCGTTCTGTAAGGAATACTTATTCCAGGATTATACAATAACTTCGGGGGAAAAGCTCATTTTTTTATTTTCAAAGATGTGGCTTCATTGTCAAACTCCTTTGTTAAAGCGGACAATGACTACAAATAATATTGGTGAAGGTTTTTTTTATAGTGATGGGGAATTGTTATAGCACAAGAGGTTTAAAACCATATTCTTATAATAAAGGGACTGATATTGATACCAGTGAAGAATGTGGGTTCAAGATCTGAGGAATTGAGGGGGTCTTGAATCTGTCCTTATAACAAGGGGGGGTAGGGAAGCATCAGCTTTAATGTTCTGATAAAACAAACCACACATCATTTACCCAAGCGAGGGGCTCTGTATTCTGGGTACAAAATGTAAGTTTGAGACATTTCAGGGAGATTCATTATGGAGGAAGGGGGGGTGGGGGCTCTCTCCTCCCCAGTAACGTACTGGACGTGTTTTCATTGCTGCCTGTGCTGCCTCAGTAATTTAATTGGAAGTAAATGTGCAAGATAGTGGATGTCATTGAGGAGAGTCTATGCCTCACTTGCCAGGAATCTCATTGTGTTAACCAGGAACCCACTGTGCTCCTTTTAGAAGCTCTAATCACATTTTTATGTGGTTCTGTATTACCGGTTAATGGGTCTGCCCCCCACCCCCCCCTCACCGCTCGCTGATACACAGTAATTGTTTCAAGACAATCACAAAAAGCAGATTGCATTGGGGGGAAAAACAAGAAAAGAACAATTATTCTTTCTAAATGTTGTTCTAACTCTAAAACTTCATCAGTGAAATAAACTAAGAAACAGATTAATAGAATTTAGACTATATGGTGTCATGAAAACATACAATTTCATGTGTGATCATGTGCATATCTATGTACACAACATCTATCTATCTATCTATCTATCTATCTATCTATCTATCTATCTATCTATCTATCTTTCCATAGCAAATGTATCTATCTATCTATCTATCTATCTATCTATCTATCTATCTATCTATCTATCTATAGCATATCTATCTATCTATCTATCTATCTATCTATCTATCTATCTATCTATCTATCTATCTATCTATCTATCTATATATCTATCTTTATCCTCTTAGAATATATATATATCAAATATTTCTTTTACCTTTTTAATAAGTGAAAATATATGTAGATGTGATTGCTATGATTACACAGAATATGTGATTGCCTTACTTACTTTCCCCACCACATCCAGAGTGGGATTGAGGGTTTCAATCAATATCAAAATCTGATTTTTTTTATGATTTAATCAAGTACATGAGCCTGTGCAGAATATAACAGCTATTTAATTTCAGATAATTACAGTACACAGATTGCATACCAGAAATGGATGATTCAGGGAGATCAGATCGATACAGATCATCAGCTTATCAATACACTGACTGATAAGTCCTATCACCCTAAAAGAGCAAAAGAATGTATGTGTTTGTGTATGAATGTATTTAAAATAAAAGTCTGGATCATGACATACAGATGTGAGAATAAAGGGGGGGGGGTTAGTGCTTGATTATTATAGGTCCAAACAGGACTTTCCCCAGGCATATCAATGTTCCTCATTCTGGTGACCATTCTCTGATGTCTGCCGTCATTAGGCATCATCTATTAATAGTTTGCAGTGGACAGTATAATGTTGATGCATACCATTGGTCGTTATGGGACTATTATTAGGTAAACTTCTGTTTGCCTTTAGGTGGAATTTTCTCTGTCATTTACTTTGTTTTTACCACATGCGGTTCATATAGCTGAACTCATGGCATTTATAAGTATGCACCATGTAATCCATTTTTTTTTCATATACAGTGCATTCAGAAAGTATTCAAATCCTCTTCCCTTTTTTTTCAATTTTGTTGTGTTGCAGCCTGATACTACAGTTGTCTAAAATGTTTTTTTTCTCATTAATCTACACTCCGTACCCCATAACGACAAAGTGAAAACAGAATTTTAGAAATGTCTGTGAATTTATGAAAAAGAAAAAACTGACATCACATTGGCATAAGTATTCAATTTCAGACACTTTGCAACAACACTTGAAATTTAGCTCAGGTGCCTCCCATTTCTCTCGATCATTGCTGAGATGTTTCTACACCTTGATTGGAGTCCACCTGTGGTAAATTAAATTGATTGGACATGATTTGGAAAGACGCACACCTCTCTATAGAAAGCCTCAAAACTGACAATGCATTCTGTATCAGAACAAAAGCCATAAGGTCAAAGAAACTGACTGCAGAGCTCAGAGACAGGATTTTTGCAAGGCACAGATCTGGGGGAAGGCTACGAAAACAAATGTCTGCTGCACTGAAGGTTCCCAACAACACAGTGACCTCCATAATTCTTGAATTGAAGAAGTTTGGCACAACCAGGACTCTTCAAAGAGCTGGTCACCCGACCAAACTGAGCAATTGGGGGAGAAGGGCCTTAGTAAGAGAGGTGACCAAGGTTGGTCCCTCTGACTGAGCTCCAGAGATTCTGTGTGGAGATGGGACAACGTTTCAGAAGGACAACCATCACTGCCACTGACTCTCAGACTGTGAAGAACAAGATTCTCTGGTCTGATGAAACCAAGATTGAACTGTTTGACCTCAATTCTAAACGTTATGTCTGGAGGAAACCAGGCATTGCTCATCACCTGCCCAATACCATCCCAACAGTGAAGCATGGTGGTGGCAGCATCATGCTGTGGGGGTGTTTTTTTAGCAGCAGGGACAGGAGACTGGTCAGGGTTGATGGTAAGCTGAATGGAGCAAAGTACAGATATATCCTCAATGAAAACCTGTTCCACAGTGCTCAGGACCTCAGAATGGGCCAAAGGTTCACCTTCCAACATGACAATGGTCCTAAGTACACAGCCAAGACAACACAGGAGTGGCTAAGGGACAAGACTTAAACCCTATTGAACATCTTTGGAGATACCTTAAAATGGCTGTTCACCGACGGTTCCCATCCAACCTGACTTAGTTTGAGAGGATTTGCAAAGAAGAATGATAGAAAATCCCCCAATCCAGGTGTGCAAAGCTTGTCGCGTCACACCCAAAGAGACTCAAGGCTGTAATTGCTGCCAAAGGTGCTTCAACAAAGTACTGAGTAATGGGTCTGAATACTTAAGTACATGTGATGTTTCAGTTTTTTCTTTTTCATAAATTAACAGACATTTCTAAAATTCTGTTTTCACTTTGTCATTATGGGGTACTGAGTGTAGATTAATGAGAAAAAAAAGAATTTAAATAACTGTAGTAGGCTGCAACATAACAACATTTAAAAAAGTCAAGGAGGTCTGAATACATTCTGAATGCACTGTATTTCTACATGCAAATAGCACATCAGCCTGAATCTGGATGATTTCCTCCTGTAATTATCTGCACAGCAGCATTCAGACAGAGGGAGGCATATAATGCTCTATTACTCTGCTCAGTGCTGTTACACTGTGAACATGCTTACAGGAGGGAAAAACACATGAATGATCTCATCAATAAGTTGCTACTCCTTCATTTTCTGATAACAGGTTGAGGAGGATTCTGGACATAGCTGTAATACTTAATTGAAGCAATGTCTGCAGGAAGGTCCAGAACCTAGCTGCACTGTGTGGCAGGAGTGTCTTGTTCACTATTGGCTGACTTGAATTACAAATCCTTTAGATGGTTCAAATATTTAAAATATATAAAAAATAGTAAGTAAGGTGAAAGAGAAAAGTAATATTAAGAGGTGGAGCGAAAGCTCATTGGGAACAAAGAAGGAAAAATAGGGGAACAAAAAGGGGCATAGGAAGAGGAGGGGGAAGGAGAAAAGGGGGCAATCCCCAGTCCTTTAACCTTGTATGTCCTAGGGCAGTGGTGGCGAACCTTGGCACTCCAGCTGTTTTGGAACTACAAGTCCCATGAGGCATTGCAAGGCTCTGACAGCCACAGACATAACGTCCAGAAGCAGATGCATGTTGGGATTTGTAGTTTTGGCACAGCTGGAGTGCCAAGGTTCGCCACCACTGTCCTAGGGTGTTAGATCAGTGGGTAGAGAGGAAATTTCTATGCTCAGGGTCTTGAATTCCAGGGAATGCATGAATACCATCCACAACGTCCATCTTGTCATAAACGAATCATAAGTGTCATGATACTGGGCTACTAATTGTTCCATTCTCATTATGTGATAAAGCTGGGCTACCCAATCACTGATAGGTGAGATGGTAGCTATAGGCTATTTAAAATTGCAATAGACAACAGCATGCCCTAATTTTGCTGTGGACTGTAAAAAGTAAAATGAAGCAAAGTAAACATTTATTGTCACTATTCTGTAACACATTTTCACTCGTAATTTTCATTTAACTCATTTGAAATGAACGACAATTCGTATTCTTCTGAATCTGAATTGCCAAAACGAATTGACTTTCAGACCCAAATCCCGAAAAACGAAAATAACAAAACATCCGAAACAAAACAAAACTAAACAATTTTTTTGCCGGCTTACATGTCTACTTATTCACAAAAGGGTGAAGAGTTTGGAGAAGGCAGGGGAAGTGAACAATCTAGGACATCATAGCTGAACTGGAAAGTGAGCTGAATTGGAGAATTTCAATCTGGATTTGTGTAACATATTTAGGGCATCTTTAAAAGAAGCTATGTGAACTTTCTTGAGGAATTAATTGATCAGACAGGTTAGAAAGCCTTGTCTGATTGCTAAAGTAAGTGAGGTGCTTTCTGCCTACAAAGCCATGTCTTTCCTCTCTGCTCCCTTGCCTGAGCAGGAATGCTTGTGTGACCTAAGCATCCATGTTTAGGGAAAAAGCTGTGCCTGGACACCTAGAGTTGATTGGATTATGTCCGCACATAAAATTATTTTTTATGTCTATGGCCAACATTAAAGGAGAACTATGGGGTTAGGGCTTTTCCCCATAGTTCTCCTTAGGGTAACGGGAGGACACAAACTAGTGTCCTCCCATCACCCAAAGCTCAGTATTCCGCGAGCTACTGCTCGCGGTATACTGAAGCGGATCCCGACAATTATGTCTGGATCCGCCCAGCTGCGTGAGTGACAGCTGGCTCTGCCTATCTAGAGGCAGAGCCAGCTGTACCCGCCCCCTCCCCCATCCTTTCCACCAGTCAGCGCTGGCGGATCGGAGCGGGAAGAGGGGAATACAGTCCCTCCCCTGTCACGGCCGAGAGCCATGACAGGATCGAGACGTGAGCGAACGCCGGTATGTGTTCGCTCACCTCCCGATCTACTGAGCCGACCTGTGACAGTCTCATTGTCACAGGTTGGCTAGAACTATGAGGTGAGTGAAAAGCACTCACCTCATAGTTCTCCTTTAAGCTTCCTATAGAGCTGAGATGAATGGCAGGAGACTTAACTTGCGAAAAATCTTTTTATAAACATGCATGTGCATCTCCCAATCACGTTGCTGTGACTTTACCCCTGACGGAGACTACAAGGGTCTCTTATGATGCCCATTGCACAGGCATGGTCTGTTATTGTCAACATCAGGAAACCCGCCCTGAGAAATGTTGTGCAACAAGTACGTATGGACAGTACTTGGCTGCAAAAATAAAGTATTTTATTTAAAAATGTGAATCTTTAATGTCAAATATTTTTGCAAAGAACTTTGTTCATGCAACATTGGTGGTGCATTCACATTGCCCCAGTTTAGACAAGGGTGAATTGCTATAGTGGCATATACAGTATGGACTTTCTCAGATGGCAAAGACCAAACATATATATATATAATAGGGATCTTTGCCACACTTCTAGTAATGCAAAGTACATGAAACAAAATACACATTTGTGCATTTATAGATGCCTACACTGGTCAACATAAGCAAAAAATATATTATAAAAATACAAATCACTAAAACTCACTATTTTCCATTATACTTAGAAAATATGCAATAATAAGAGAAGGCATACACATGTAGAGCATTGTAAAATTTTTTAGTAGTAACACAGCACAATTGTTATATTGATCAATTTACATCCGACATGGAGAAACATCTGTTGAGGAAATAGGGACATTGAGTTTTTGTTATAAAATAGAGACAGACAGTCCTTGCAGACAGTTGGGTGCTATATTTTTACTAAGTGGTCTCATCATCACAGTCTGTTGGAGGGAAAACCACTTCACAGTAATGCTAATGTAGAAAAGGGTGTTAGCCTTCCTGGTAGAAGGATACTGCAAGAGCTTGTTTTATGATACAGCAAGCAATCACATCAGGAGGCCATAGTCTGGGATACATGAGACTGGATGGTTCAAAAATGTCATCAGATTTTCACTTTATCATCTGGTGGCATGCAACACTGTCTTATATGTAGTAACTAGGACATCTCTTGACACAGTCATTTTAAAAAAAGCTCACTGACGTCTGACTGATCATATCCCCCCATCTGATCTGGATCACTGTGTACTTGGAGCTGTGGGAGGAGAAGAAACTAGAGTACAGAAAACTACTTACTTTTAGGACCTGGCCTGCAAAACCACAAAGGACATGTTATAAATATCTCCATTGCTCATTTGAAAGCCAGGGAAATACCAAACTTACTATGTATTGGTGGTAGCTTGCTACTTAATTTATGTATTTATAATGACACACCTCAGTCTATTCCCTACATTTCACTGTGTAATGTTCCCTATTATACTGACTAGGTCCAGGTTTTGTGGAAGACAATTCATCTACTAGAATGCTTTTGGAAGGAATCCCTCACAAACACATGGAAAGCCTGCATACTCTATGTACGTAGTAGTAGGCTTTGTGAGGTTTGAACCCATGGACCAGAGCTGCAAAGTAAAAGCACAAAGCACTCAGCCATGATGCTTAATTAGGCTGATGATGCAGTTATGAAGGCTCTGGAATGCTTAGCTCATATGAAGCAGTAGTCATTGATGTTTCTTGCTGCTTTTGACATGCATTGATTTTATTCCTGTATATGTCAATGCAAAAAGCATCTCAAAGACGTATTTCCAAGTCTGATACTCATTTACATTAAGCTGTATAGGAAACCCATACCGGGAGAATCATGGCGGATGCCATTGCTGTATTTTTCTAAAAATTCTAGCTGCCTGGCTGTCAAACTAATCCAGAAACTGCAAAATATCGAAGCCAGTGACAACTAATCAATTAGCATTTTCAGAAAGAGGTCAAGCACTGTTGATCGTACATGTTGGATGAGATCCCCTTGGATCAGGGTCTACATTTCCCAGATGATTTTTCAATTTATATCCAATGCTGGTCTTCCATTGCAATTTTCATGCAACGTACATGGTGAGGCTGCTATCCCACTGCATCAATACTTTAAATCAGGGTCACAACTATATGTGATGTGGCCCCTGATCAAAACTATTAAGAAGTCCCTGCTGTCTCTAATAATTCCTTTCTGCAATGTCAATCCTGCAGTGATGTACTTTCAGCAATCATATAGAGGTTTCTAAAATATATTTACCTCTACTATGGCTATAGTTAGCTCTTCAGTTCAAATTACTATAGGACCTGTTGACAGCGTTGTGTTGCAGTTAGGCGAGCTGGTGTGATGTAGTGCCATTCATTCTGAATTGCAGCTCAACGCTCTGTGCCAACTAACCTGCATTGTGGTACACTGGCAAAAAGCAATACTCTCTAAGCTCTCTGAGCTAGCTATATACATTGGGAGAATTTTGGTAAACTTAAAGCTCAACTCTAAACTCCCTCAGGACTCCCCCCTCTTACCTTTTCTAAGTGTCTTCAGGCAAGTTCTCTTAGGATCTTTACCTAGCAGTGGGGGTTCTCGTTGATGCAGAGAGCGGTGCTGACATGATTACATCAGCCGTTGGAGGCAGGTCCATGACACCCAGCACTCACAGTATGGCCTCAGTCTTCCTGAGATACTGGGCATCATTCATCTCTAATAACTATTATTGCAGGACACAGCACTGGGGAGGAGGTGATTATTGCAACCCTTCAGTAGAACTTCTTACCTGTATCTGTTCTACAAATCACTGAGAAAATTCATTTTAGTCATTTCCTTAGCAGACTGCTTGGTGTAAGAGCATTTTTCTGTAACAACAGGAACGTTTCCAGCATTGTAAAAAGAGGAAACCTGTCTTTTGGCATCTTCGTAGACGTGCAATACCCGTGGGCAGGATGTCACCAAATACAACCGGCATGCTGCAGCAAACCTAAGGACAGTACTGAAATACCAGATACTTAACCTTAAAGCTCCATGCAGACTTTTGGGAAAACCACTGAACAAATCACACAGGGAGGAGATGTGGTTTTGTTTTATATGCAGTGAAGAACACAAGGAGGTGACGTTGACATTTTTTGGCAGTTGTAAAAATTTATAGCTGGCTGCAAATGAAAATAGAAAATTAATTTTAATAGCGCTGAATTATGAAGTGCCATGTGTGCCAAATATACCCTATGCAATCAAATGTTTTCTTTCCAAAAATTGTTTTTGTTTAATGCTCAACTACGGGCCTCACCTCACCTCACCTCACCTCAGTGACATCAGACTCCTTAACAGTGATTTTAGATCATTAGATTGTCACCTTCTGACAACATCTGCTGCCCTCTGGATAGAAAGGCTATCAAAATTTGCATGCGTTTTTTTACACCCTCCTTTAACAATAGCTGTGCGCACTTGATGCAGTTTTTTTCCTGTATGGAGCACATTAATATTCATGAAAAAGTAAGATGATAACAAAAGTTTTATGACAATATAGTAGATGTGTGAAGCATAACATTTTGGACAGAATGAATTATTATGCTCTTTTGGATTTGGAGGCAACGAGCTTTCGAATCGGAAACTGAACATTGGAAAAAAAAAATGTGTGCGGCTATATTGACCACCGGTGTGTCCATACGCCTGCACGCGTGTATATAAACAACGGGCGCCGCCATCTTGGTACACCCAAGAGGGTGGTGTGTCTTCTTACGTGACACCAGATGCACCAAGACGGTGTGGCCTATACAACAAATTACCATTTGCCCAAATATATAGTAATTTGTATGTTCGGGTAAACTGCGGAATTGACAGAAATTCATTGATTTGGCAGTTTTTCCGAATCCAAATGCACATCTCAACTATCAACAATTATTCTTCAGTGACAGAACTCATACAAATTTAGGTAGATGTAGAGGGGGACTGTATTTCACCACGATTGTACCATGAATATTTTTCCGATGAAGTAATCTTACGCAGCACATTTCGGTCTTTTAACACTCCATGGCACAATTACTAACTTCTTCCCAGTCAGTGCTGCCACGGAGGAAGAGTGAGCGCCGGCGGAGACTTCTTAGGCGTGCGCTCTGTGCGCCTCCTTAATGAGACCGAATGGCCGCACGCATGTAGAATTTATGGCCAGCTGCAGTTGTGGTCGTCTTAACATTGATATTAATGTGCCTGGCCGGTCTCATTAAGGAGGCGCACACACTCAGAGCGCACTCCTAAGAAGGATAACGGGACAAAATTGATTTTTATAGAAGAAACAATGGGACAGGGGGGGAAAAATAAAGAAATAATGGCACTGTCCCATTTAGAACAGGACATATGGTAAGCCTAATTATAATGCTTACAGTGTTTAGGTGAACCCAAAAACCACAGAGAGCAAACATTCTATAGCAAAAGCCTTGTTAACACATTGGAGGTTGATTTACTTAAGGCAAATAGGCTGGTCACTTTGCAAGGGAATTTTCACTTGGCAGGGGAAGTTTCCCTTAGCTTAGTCAATGAGGTGAGGGTCTGCTGACTTCCATCATCCAATCATGTGCAAGTAAAAATATGTTTTTTTTTTTTTTTATTTACCTTGCACATGATTTGGTATTCTTTGCAAAGTGAGATGTCACCACATTCACCAAGCTAAGGGAAACTTCCCCTGCAGTGCGCAAATTCCCTTGCAAAGTAAATATCCTAACTGCCTTTAGTAAATCAACCCCATTTTGCGCATATACAATGTACGCCTGCGTATGAATGATACATTTCATAACCACACCATTTTGTTTATCTGTGCGGTATGATCATATACACATATATGATAGTGGATCGGGCACATGGTGTTATATCAGTGTGTTAAAAGAAAAAAAGCGTTGAGCACCTTAAAAAAAAAAGCAAACTTCTCTTCCTAGAGCTCAAGAATAAGGTGGTTATTGTCCGGGGAACAGTTTAAGCTTCATGAGAAAGAATTTGTCCTGTGCAGAGCCAAAGCATCAGCTATATATAGCTGGAAGGTGAGGGGCCTCTGGGCTCTGCTTAATCAATATTTTAATTAGTAAAATTCCTGTGTATGATTAGAACCCAACAGTTCTCCATGGAGCTTCTACTGTGCCTTCACTGCCACCTGCTGGCTGCAACGGAAAACGCATTCACGCTTTGCCTGGCTTCGTACTACAATAATGTCTGTATATTTATAGCCTAAGGGCACATTTATCAAGCTCCAAATTGTAGATGTTCAACTTCAATTTGCAATATTTTTCCTGCTGTATTTATTACTGAATTCCCCCTCTAATAATTTATATTTTGAGCCCTAAATTTGGTATCCCCATTATTACAGATATTGTGTCAGTTTTTTTACCTGTTGTTACTTTTTTTTAAATGAAATATCCCTATTTAATGAACATATAAATGCAAAACTGCAAACATTTTAGAATTAGTTCTAAAACCCCCCCCAAAATGGTTAGGTTATGGTAGGGGCCTTGAACATTTTGAAAATATTTTACTGAATTGAAAAATGTAATCCACGCCCCTAAATCTCTATATAATGTAGGAGGTTTATTTATTTATAAAATTAGAGGTGATACTAATACGATAATAACTCTAATTAAACATTTATTATTATTTATTAAATATTAATTAATAAATGTTGGTGTTGCTGTTTTTCCCCTTTTTTAAAATTTCTCATCTTTTAAAATCCTGCTGGCTGCTGTAAAAAATGTGACCCTCTTCTAAAGCAACCCAGCAAACCATAAGAAGTCCTAAAAATATGTCACTTAAAAATACAAAATAAGAGATAATGTAAATTCAAGAGAATTTCAACTTACTAAAGTGACTGCAGACCTGAAATCAGTGCCAGCCATGCAGGCCATCCTGGGAGCCCTGGAACCGGTGCTTTATAACAGTGGTCCCCAACCCTCGGGCCGCGGACCGGTACCGGTACCGGTCCGTGGATCAAATGGTACCGAGC
>NW_017306597.1:253273-421052 GCF_000935625.1 Nanorana parkeri | reverse complement strand
CGGCGATAAAAAGGTTGGGGAGCACTGCTTTATAATATGAATTCAAAGTCTATTGGTTAGAAAGCCATATAAATCCTGTATAATAATAATAATAATAATAATAATAGAAAGGTTGCTTATTACTGCAGTGGAATAATAGTGAGGACACAGGGGACGAGCCCAAGCTTGACTACAAGCAAGATTTCCTACTAAAGAGCCTGGGAGTCTGGAAGACGCCTTAAACTTCCTGTCCAGTACAAGATCACAAGGGACAGTACAGTCTCCAGCAGCTGGCCACCTTCTAGCTTGGAGAGGAATGAAGGAGGAGAGCGGGGAGGAAAGAGGCTTTCCCTGCTGTGCCTATGTGTTTGTGGAGACACACACAGCTTACTAGCACACACAAGGGGGCTCCATAGGACCCCGCAAGGGAAAGGATCCACCCTAAAACAGGATATCGGGGTCAGTGCTCAGGGGATCAGCTGATTCTGCAGGAAACTAAAACTTTTAAACATCAAGGAGCAGCATCCATTGTAAGTGATTTTATCAGCATTTGAAATACCTTAAAAACATTTTGACTTTAATATCACTTTAATTTTGGTTAACTTGCATAAAGTGACATTTTAAAATTTCAATGTATTCCAATGTACAATTTCTCCTTTATAACAAGCCATAGTAACTGTTCTCTGATACTCCCATATGTTTACTGGAAAGATCAATTGTATGACTTGGTCTGGTTTGTGTGATTTAATTCCATGTTTAGGAAACCTTTTTCTGGGCATTTCTTGCCACATATTTGAATTGTGGTCCATGTGCAGGAGCCAAAGCTGGCCAGCTGACAGCCTTTCCTGTGCTTGTGGTAGAATCATAATAATAATCAGAGGATCATCACGCGTAGACTTGGCAAAGAAAAGGGATTTTGGTGGCTGACAAAACCAATAGCTCTAATTCTTACAATCTGACAGCAAGTTACAATACATTGTTCACAATCTTATTCTAATTACATCAAATACAGAGAAGCAGAGCTTGTGCTTCGTAAATTATTAGTGGCAGAGGTTACATATTATACACATTTGAATGACTGCTTTTATTCCCCCCCATATAACATGTAAAAATTGCTGTAAAAATTATTAAAAGCTGGAAAAAGATGATCTTTAAAACAAAGTAAAAAACTAGAAATGTATGGTAATTTAGAGCAGGCAGCGACTCTGTTCGGTGATGAGCAGCAGATAGTCTTTTATGACTGTTGGGACTGGTAGTAAAGGAATGAAAAGGTAACACTGACTGCCAAAATGTTTTCGCAGAGTAAATCGACACAAGTGCTGCAGGGAGCGGACAGTTCCAGACAGACTGAAGAATGCTGCGTAGAAGGCGTGGTGGGTCTAGAGAAAGAGAGACAGCTGGTAAACTGTAATGATCCGACAAGGCAGGTGTATTGTATCGGGTCTCATGTATGGTAACAAGCATCAGGAAAACATATGGCCATTTCATCCATGAGAAAGAGTGACAAAAGATTCAAAATAACACTTTTACCCGTCTCTAGTGTGGGATTAAAAGCAAAGTGCCTGTTTTCCAAAAATAAATGAATTCATGAATAAATGCTCTCATATTGATAAAAAAAATGTGCATGAATGAAGTTTTTTTAATTGAAGCCTGTAAAGAATTGCAACCACGATCAGGGGACCTTGAATGCAATGCACAGGCTCCTGCAGACCATCACCCTAGCCCTAGGTATGATCCGAGGTGCAGACCTTTCCATTCTGGGGCTTGGGGAAGTAATCAATGTGGGTACAATAGTGGCATAGTGGTTAGTACTTCTAACTTCCAGCACTGGGGTTGTGAAGGCGCCCCCCCTCAGTCCTGCGCCCGGGGCAAGTGCCCCCCCTGCCCCCCCGGTTGTTACGCCACTGCTGGGGTCCTTGGTTTGAATCTCATTCAGGACACTATCTGCAAGGTGTTTGCATATTCTCCCTGTGCTTGTATAGGTTTTGTCTGGATTCTCTATTCTCCCACACTCCAAAGACATGCTGGTAGGTTAACTGGCACCTGTCTAAATTGGTCCTGTGTGTATGTGAGATAGGGACCTTAAGGTGCCCATACACCTTACAATTTATCTGCAGATTTTCTGTGGTCAGATGGAAAAAGTGCAACAGATTGGCCCAGGTGGAGATTACTCCATCCACACAGTTAAGTGTAGATGGAGGAATCTGTTGCACCTTTTCCATCTGACCACATCAAATCTGCAGATAAATTGTAAGGTGTATGGCCAGCTTTAGATTGTATGCTCCTTGAGGGCGCTGTGTAAATTGTCAGAGCCCTATAAGTACCTGTAAGAAAATAAACTAAGTGTGATGATGTCACCATGTTTGTGCTCCATTGAGAATTAGGAGTCCCTCTTGTAGTCTTTTCATTAAAGATCATGTGAATGGATCTGTGAATGCATGCCAATGATGTGCAGGTGGAGCATTGCACAGCCATGCTAAATTCAAATGTATACGGAAGCCTCCGCGGAGAAGGACCCTACAATTCAGGTAAGGGGTAGGGGGCTGGGGAATGCGATGATTTACACACCAGAGACAGATAGCCTCACCTGGAAGACATCATCTGGAATTTCCTTTCTCCATTTGCTGCAGATTTGAAGGCTTAAGTATGAGTTGTAGAGCAGAGTAATGACATCAGGGAGTCCAGAACAGCACCACAGCACCTGCCCAACACAGATCAATATTATGTCATTGGTATGTTTGGCATACAAATGGAATCTCCCAGAAAAAAGGTCCAGCAAGGTAAGTTATCCATAGAGTGCATACACTGAACTGAGTATGTATACACTGAGTGGCCAGTTTATTATGACCACCTGACGTTTGTAGGCAAATTAGCTATAATCAGCTATAATTTTGTGCTGAAGTTGCTAGAGGGCCAGACCATTATAAATAGGGAAGCAGGTTGTTTACCACGACAGTAGAAGTGATTTTTTCTGAAGATTTGGGCAAACAACGCGATTTAACAGCCTTTGAACGTGGGATGAGTGTTGGCGCTCGGAGCCATGGAGCGAGTATCAGCAAAACAGCAGAATTCGTTAAATGTTCAAGAGCAGCTGTTGTTAAAGTGTTTAAAGACTGGACTGTCAGCCGGAAATCTGGGTCTGAACGTGCAAATTGTGGCCGTCAGCGACTAGTCAATGTTAGGGCAGAACGGAGAGTGGCAAGACTGGTACAAGACCTTTCAACATCTCGTGGAGTCACGAAGCGGCCCAACAAAGTCAGCTCGTGGAGACATCTCGTGGCCCAACGAAGTACTGATGGGGTGGTCATAATAATCTGGCCACTCAGTGTAAGTATATGGTTGGGAGATTAGACTGGAGTTCTTTTAGTGATGGTTCAGTGTTTCCCGAAAAACACAGTGAAATGTATTTGTGATATACAGTATACATGAGTAAAACTAAATATTTTAGTTATAGTGATATTAGGAAACTGATGGATCTTGTGGCCATATAAACTTATGTGGCCATTTAAACCATATAAACAATTTTCTCCATTTATAGTGCATTTACATTTGGTTCCAAGCCAAAATATCTGCCTTGGTGCTATATAGGACAGTGTATGGACCATGGAATTGATGTCTTGAGTGTGAAACTACTGCATACCATATAAACAGGAAATATGGGGGCTGCCATTGCTAGATCCTGAAAATGCTGGCTGACTGGCTGGCTGGCTTAAAGAGTCAATAACCAAAAACAAAAATATAGCAAACGTAAGTCAGAGACAATCAATGCCCATCTTTGCCTGGACCAATGCTGCGTAGGCCAGATTCTGCAGTGTGTTAAGGCACGCAGCCCTGGTGAGACCCAAACACAGCCCTGGTAAGACCGCTGTATAGTCATGGATTGATGGGATCAATAGTCCTCTATTGCTAGTTGCCATTCTGCATTGCTGAATAATCATGGTTTGAGTTGCAGTTCTTCATTATTATAAAGAAATTGCTCTAAAATTATTATTCTGTATTGTTTTAGAAAAAATGTCACATGTCCCTTTAAGAAAAAGTAATCGGTATCAGCAAGTACCTGAAGGGAAAGTACTTGTTCCTGTACTTGTACTTGGTCTTGAAAAAATGGTATTGGGACATCCCTATACACAACTTTATTGAAAATACACCACTTTTCCTTCCTCCATTTTCTGGGCACATTTTTTTTCAGACAAGAATGATACTTTTAAAAAACAGTTTACCATTTTACACCAATGCTCTTTTGGATTTTATAAATTTGGAAAAAACAGTTGTCAGGCCTGTTCTGAAAGATAGCACAGAGAGAAAACGTATGAATTAAATTTAATTATTTATGGAACCTTTGATAATAAGGCCCCATAGTCTACGCAAATAAATGTTTGATTACCTTTCCGAAAGCTTCTGGACAGACACATCGGGCACCGTGATTGAGCAGGACACATACAGTAAGATGAGGCTTCTTATTTCTGTAGATCTCAGCACTCTGCAGGACACAACTAAGTGGTTGGACACCATTATAATCTGCAGCATTGACATCCACACCGGAAGCTAGCAGTAACTCTACCAGGCGGCTTTCAGCCTTTCGGCATGCATGGTGTAACGGCCTTCTTTCTTGCTGGTCTTGAGCCTCTGGGTCTGCACCTTTCTTTATTAGGAGTTGGCAGGTCTGAAGGCGGCTTTCCTCGTCATCACATTTACCTGTGCACGCTGCAATCAAGGGAGTTTCACCCTCGGCATTCTTAGAATTGATAAGTGCTCCATGGCGTAGATACAGATCAACGTGACTCAGAAGCCCAAGTCTTGCTGCAATGTGCAATGAGGTATCTTGTGTTGAGTCTGTGCTCTCATTTATAAGGGCTCCATGATGCAAGAGTATTTCTGCACACCTAGAGCAAAAATTCAGATGATGACACTTCCAACATTTGTCTCTGGATGTAGACAGTAATAAATATTTCCATGCGTTGTGATCTTTGTGTTGCAATAAATATACACCTGTATCATTTTATCGCAACACAAACAGCAACACAGCGTGCATTTTTTTGAAAATTCAAAAATGGCTTGGCCAGCTGATTTGAAAAATGTTCCGGAGGGCTTGGCAGCGAAAGGGTTAAGAGCTGTAAGAATACAATACAACTTTGAAATGAAACTGCTAAACTGATAGATGATAGGGAAGGGTTTTTAAGAGACACTGTCATTTTACCTATTCAGGGCAAAGTCTTTGTAAAGGGCCCCCCTAAACCCGCTGATACCAACCTTACCAGCACTCCCCTTCCACTACTGCTTCTGTTTCTAGGCATGGGGGAAAGTGTGACCTCCTCCTGTGGGACAGTTCTTGAGTCTATCAGCCAATTGGTTGACCAAGCATTGTGCAGCTGTGATGGAGGCAGAAGCAGTGGGGGGTAAGGTTGCTGGGCACTGGCAGGGTGAGTGTCAGGGTTTGCTAGGGGGGCCATTTATAAGAAAACTGTAATTTGCTTTGAATGGGCAAGGTGACAGCGTCTCTTTCAGTGTGGTCTGTGTCCACATTTAGCAGTCCAGCTGTCAGATTTAAGTGCCATCTATGTCCTCATAAAGAAGATGGTCTGTTCAGTCCGACAGAGGAAGTGAGGGGAAGTCTATTTCATGGGAGTAGACACAGCACAAAAAGACATTCTGACCTTTCTTCACTGTAGTAGAAAAAACCCCCCAGGAGATCAACATTCCCAGAAGTGTTGGTTTCCCAGCAAACTTTGGGGAACCATTTCTACGACGGTGAGGGAAGCAGGAAAAGGAAGCGGTAAGTATTCAATCTCTTCACAGGTAACTGCTCTATTACAGACTTTAGATCGGGACAGGGTCACTTTAAGATGCATACCAGGCCATCTGTTTAATAAATATTACACATGATATTAAGAGACTCATTTTGAACATGGTGCACCCACAACTCAATTCATTGTTTTTATATTTTTTGCTGTTAGGAATCAAAACGTTACATGGGTGTGATAAGAGACTGGACTTGGGTTACCCCTAAAAAGTGTGAATTTTTGCCTGGTGTTTAGTTTGAAAAGCACCAAATAATGATATAGCGTCTGCAAAATTCAGTTTTAAGGATGCATTTTGGGAGGGTACATAGGGCAGAAGGAGCAACCAGTCAATATTTAGTAGACATGTGCGATTCGTTTCGTTCCGAATCGAAATTCTAACAAAATTTCGGAAATTCGGAGATTCGGATGTATCCGAATTACAGGTATAACGAATGAAAATGAATCCGAATTTCCAATTTGTTTTTTTGGATGAACTTTTGTTTTTTGGACGAAATTTTGTTGCAGCAAAGTGACATTTGAGAACAAAAAAAACTTTTTTCCCCTCTTAAATGTCACTTTGCTGCAACGAACGAACGAAAAGGAAACGAAACAAAATTTTGTACGGATTTCCGCTAACGAATTTCGTCTGAATACGAATTCCGAAACGAATTGACTTTCGGACCCAAATTCCGAAAAACTAAATAAAGCAAAATCCGAATCAAAACAAAACGAAACTAAACACATTTTTTGCTGGTGCACATGTCTAATATTTAGGGTGGAGAGAGATTGTGTATACACAGGTGTCAATAGAAATTACTCAAGCAGACGTCAGAAGGAATTTTTCAAGGTACACTGGCTGTTTGGCTCCAGCAATACTTTAAGGCCCAAAATGCATCCATGAACATCAATGAATGAGGTATAACGTCAAACAATATTAAAGCAAACAAAAGGAACATTAGAAGCTTCTACTTTTGTTAATTTTGTACACATTTCTCCTGGAAATATAGGCCGTTTTATAATTTTTTTATTTGAAGTCAACTATCTTGTAAATAAAAGTGTACTAAGTGCAGCTTATAAACACAGTAGGCAATATTTCACCATTTACAACCATCTAAGGTTGCTCTGCAGTGACAAATCCTGTTTTGTGAAAAGTCTTTACACAAACGTTCGGACCAGAGAGAAAAAATGCTTTGGTTTATTCTGGCCCACGTAACTCATTTTTATCACTGCTGTGTCTGTGTAAATAATACCACTGCACAAGGGAAATCATAGCAATGCAATCTGCACCTCATCCTACCTTAAAGAGCTATTCATCTCACATAGGTGTAGAGGAGTCAGCCCATGATCACTGCGCTTGTTGGGGTTGGCTCCATGTTCCAATAGTAGTTGGACACAATCATCGTGCCCTCCAGCACAAGCTTCATGAAGGGGAGAACGCCCTCCAGGGGCAGCATTTGGATCTGCACGCCTGTGCAAAAGGTAACGTACGCAGTCGGCATAACCACGGGAGCAAGTGATACCCAAGGGGGATGTTAGTTCTTGGGTATACTCCAGAGTCCACAACCCTATTAAACAATAAAACAATGGAAAAAAATAGAATGACATAAGAAAATTATAGAGTACATCACATTTACGCAAATTCAGGAAAAAGAGGATTCGTGATTTACAATTAGAGTAACAATCAATCAGATTTAATATTTACCAGCTTAGAGTAGAAAGAAATGGATCACAATTGCTGCTGATAGGTTGGTATAATCTGATGCCTTTCCATCTTTAAATAACCTTGATTTTCATCATATTAACATTGGATGGTTATTATTATTTTCTGAAGGATAAATGTCCTTTTTTAAAACAAAATAAGCGAGGAAGCTGGAAACTGAGCACTGAGAAAAAAAATCATGAATTTTGGTTATTGGATGTCAGGGGAATTTGTTTGAAATATTGCTAAAGTGTATTGGTAACATCCAATTAGATGCACACAATCCATGCCTCTCTAACTCCACCTATGGCAGTGCAGCTATTGATGGGCCCTGGCCCTCATTACATTTCTAGCCTTTTCAGTTCTGTCCATTGCTTTCATCTCCATCTTCTGGCTTCCAACTCCTTCTCCTCCAGATCAGTAGTCCATTTCTTCTTTGGTCGTCCTCTGTTCAATATTCCTTTAGATGGTCCACAAAATCTTCTTTGGGATTCTTTTTACCATCCAAATCACATGGTGAAGGCATCTGAGATTCTAGCTACCTATACGTTTTACTATAGAGTAGGATGCTCATAGCTGTTCTATGAGTCCTCTTTGTCCTCATTTTCATCTGTGACTTTGTTAACATACAGCTACATACTGTATGTATTAATCCAGTTAAGAATAATTCTGTAAATTAGAATTTTAGATTTTGCTACAAAAGTCTTGATCTCATATCTGTCTTTCATGAACAGTAACATCTTCCCAGTCTGTATTTTGAATATTATTTCCTGAGACATATTGTCATTGTGTATTGTAGAGCTCTGGTAGCCAAATGAGTTTACTCATTCATATAAATGATCTCAAAACATTCATCCTTCATGTTTTTCTATTTGTGCAAAATTATCTGTTGTTTCCTTTGCTTGCCTTGATCATGTCCTGGTCCTAATTCCTTTCCATTGCTACAATATCATCATCTTACACTATGCACTGGATTTTGTCAGGTTGGTGCATTTTAGAGTTGTCTGTTATCGTTCTTATTACCTGTCTAGGACAAGGTGTAACAGAATAGCAGAGATATCGGTAAAGATGTCACCTCTACTGGCAGGAATTCTTCTGCCGGGGGGTCCTTTATACATACTTTGTATGGGTATTGCAAAAAAGTATTCCCCACACAGCTTCAATAGGGATACACATGCTAAGAGTACTTTCATTGTAAGAACCATGGTATACATAGTAGCACCACTGAATACACATGAGTTTATTGACACTTGTATCTATAAATCTATCTATCTATCTATCTATCTATCTATCTATCTATCTATCTATCTATCTATCTATCTAACCAGGGCCGGAATAAGAGCATCATGGCTCTGGTGCTGAGGATTTTGGTGGGCAGCTGCAGCTACTGCAACCCTGGTAGTTCTGCCACTGCATAGTGTACTATGCAATGTGAGAGAGGAGAGACAGCCAGGAGAGAGAGTGAGGAGAGACATCCAGGAGCGAGAGCAAGGAGAGACATCCAGGGAAGAGAGCGAGGAGAGACAGCCAGGGGAGATAGTGAGGAGGGACAGCCAGGAGAGAAAGAGAGGAGAGGCATCCAGGAGAGAGAGCAAGGAGAGACATCCAGGAGAGAGAGCAAGGAGAGACAGCCAGGGAAGAGAGCGAGGAGAGACAGCCAGGGGGGATAGTGAGGAGGGACAGCCAGGGAAGAGAGCGAGGAGAGACAGCCAGGGGGGATAGTGAGGAGGGACAGCCAGGAGAGAAAGAGAGGAGAGACAGCCAGGAGAGAGAGTGAGGAAAGACAACCAGAAGAGAGAGGAGAGACAGCCAGGAGAGAAAGTGAGGAGAGACAGCCAGGGAAGAGAGCAAGGAAAGACAGCCAGGAGAGAGATGAGAGACAGCCAGGAGAGAGAGAGAGGAAATACAGCCAGGAGAGAGAAAGAGATAGTATCTGTACTCACACATTGCCTGGCAGTATCTGTACTCAGCGGCTGTTGGGGGGAGGAAAGGCAGCAGGTGATCCACATCCTCTGCCGGGCTCCCTCTGAACATTGTACAGCAGCAGCAGAGGCAGCTTCCTAATTAGGTGGCCGCTCGCTGGGGCACATTCACTTTCTATTTTTGAAGATGCAGAACAGGTAGAGAGTGGAAATCTTCCCAAAGAAAGGGGAATTCCCATGTTAACCAATTGTCACAGGAAAATTTGTCCCCATTGTAAGATTTGCTCTCATGACAATAAAAAAGTTAAAATTAAAGTTAAAATGTATGATTTCCCCATATTTTCTCTGTGACAATGGTTACCAGGACAAATAGAAGAGGATTCTTCTCATCGGTGACACAGACCACAATAATAATTAGGCTGCTCCAAAGCTAAGAATATGTTTTTCTTTTACATACACTCTAGTACTAGTAAGACCCATTTTCAATATTAGCAAAAGTACAAATCTTGTTGTAAAAGATGCGCTTTAGTTATGAAATTCCCCAATGGCTCTAGCTTCTAGTACATAGAAACAGCTTTGAATCAGCTCCTGTATGAAAGCATTCCAGAATGGTGTTAACCAAGAATGCCAGAACCAGGAAAGATTCTGCCTTTGAACTTCTCTTAGATCTGATCCATATTAGGTGTACAGTCATTCTGTGTAGTGTAGAGGAGGGGGTGGTTACAGACACATAGTATGCGATGGTGTCATATACTGGGTTTTGTATATTAGATGCATTTTCATTACAAGACAAATGTTAATTGATTCTGTTGAGTCGTTTTAATAATCGCTGGTCTAGTAAATATCCTTTTCAGTTAGATTTGTGATCTGCAGTTGGCCTTATAAAGCCAAAAACCGCTGTGGATACTAACCCTTAGACATACAGCATCATACCTGCGAGGCCGAACCTTGCAGGGGTATGTGATTGGTACCCCATCTCCTCTCCTCTGATGCTCAGCACACAGTTTGCATGTCTGGCTCCCAGCAGCTGGACAAGGTTGAGGTTTCCTGTCTCCAACGCAGCAAGCAAAATGTTCTCAGGGCCCAGATGCTGCTGATAACCCATCTCAGTTATGACCTGCAGCTTGTGCAGGACCCTGCTCCGTACACTCTCCATCCTCAGAACCGTCTACTAAACACACAACCCACCTGTTTGGTATTTATAAGGCTTTGTATGTGTGGGAGACGTGGACCTGATAACTGTGACAAAGTAGTCTGGGTCACATGCAGAGTACACAAAGCTGCTTGTGATTATATTATCGGCATTATGCCCAGAGTCACATTCTTTTGCAGCCACAATATAAATATACGTAGTAATATGCCACATACAAGTGCTGTGTAGTGTGGAAAGATGCATAACAACAACATGATGTAGTCCAGGAATCATGGGGTCAGGTGCTGCTTGGCATCCAGTCTCAAAATGTTGAGATTCCAGACTCAGATATCAAGCATTATTTCACAGCTCTACCAGGCAGAAAGTCATCATGTTCAAGTTACCTGAATCTCAGGGAGGGGACCGTCTTTTAAAAAAAATTAGTACCTGCACAGCTACAGCTGCATCCTCCATGCACAGATCCAGTCACAGGGATCTATAATTGGAGTGACTACAAGTTCCATCTGGCACCATAGCAGAGGGACTCACATGTCTCAATGGGGCACAGGTGTGGTGATGTCTCTGCACTTGTAGTCCATGGATTACTTCCTCCAGCCCCATAACAAAAGGCCCATATCTTAGTATGGACCTGAGGCCAGGGATAAACAATGCAGGAGCCCCTGCATAGCACCCACCAAGGGCTGATCACAGTCGCAATGTTCCAAAGGCTTCAATGCAAAAATGTAATAAATGCACATTTTTTATTTTATTATTATGGGAGAATGTATCTTTAAGTGGGTTTCTAACAGCTTAGAAATACCCGCTTTGTGTTTACATTAGAGGGTTGGCCATTTGGGCAAGTTTCTGCTCTCCGCAATAAAGGGAAGAGAGACACCATAACAGCATGAATGGGCCCTCAAACTTTAATAGTGTGCATAGTCTGTCCAGTAATCATAGCCCTGTGCCCTTCCTTGGAGTGTTGGTATACTGCTGGAGTCTGATAATCCTGAAAGATATTTCATTTTAACTTCCCTTTCTCCAAATCATTACATTTTAATTAAAATCTCCATTACACCCATTCGTATGGGGTGGGGGCATTGGGATTAACAGACTTTAGTTATATGGCCCCTCTCTCCATTGGATCTATAATATGCATTATGTTACAGAAAATTCAAGTGGAGGAATAGAAAGACCCCAGGGTAGGATTGGACATTTAAGATAGACAAGTACAGATCATAAACTGATGGCACGAGGTATCTGAGCTAGAGGCTCCAAAGCATACAATAGGTTAGTTGATGAGTCAGCCAACCAGGCTCCATCAATAGCTGAAATATCACCTGTGCCACCCAGGTAATGCACAAATACAAGAGAAGACCTAGTCAGTTTTACCAGCAAGCCTACCTGTAGTACCAGCAAGACTACCTGTAGTGGTATTTTGACAAAAAGAAAGCATTTAAAACATAAGAGTACAACCATCATGGGACAAAATGGGGGATGACATTGCTGGATTCCTTCTGACAAGTTCGGACTGTGTCTGGTTTTAACCCTTCTGCACCCTTTTAAAGCATGCCACAAATTTAAAATGGGAAGGAGTAAAGTCAGAATTTAATATTTCTATACCTGTTACAGGTTAGTGAAAGAATTGAAACAAAACCACATTACATAGCATTACAACCAGGCAGCTAATATGTTCAGAAAGGGAGGTCAGCAATGGTATCCTCTGTAGTTCATCATTCTTTAAATGCCACATATAGTATAGAGTAAAAGATGAATTACAGACCATGGTTCCTGCAGTTCCATCTCATCTCCTCTCCTCCAACCACCAAGGTGTGATTCACAATCTCCAGGCACTCCCTGAACAGTAGGGTGATACCCTGTAAATCTCCTTCACAGAAGCAGCGCAGAACATACTCATCATCCCAAGCAAAGTTACCCCACATGTTGCACTGGGTGTCTGCTGTGCTTTGCACCCTGATGGCTTCCAGTAAGTGCTATCATGGCAGAGTTCAAAGTGACATGATCCTGTTGCTTCTCTCTGTGTCCTGGCCTAATCCTCGCAGTTGGACATCATTTCAGTTTTAATCCACACAGGTTGTCATTTCTTTTTTTATGAGCACAGAAAGAGCATAATACACAATGGGAGTCATGAAGCATTAGAATGAGGATTAGTAAAACAGTGAAAGGCTTTAAATAGTAGCGGAATGCATGCCATAATACAGCTGGAGGGCAGCTAGCAATGACAATTCATTACATTAAAAGATTGCTGTATCACAATAGACCTTGTATTTTCAGCTTCAGACCATCAACCATAGAATATATCTGCTCTATTCCAGAGCAATAATCATTTTAAAGTGGAGCTAATACAATACTAACAGCTGAATTAATTATATAAGGTATATGGGTAATAAGGATTTATAATTTTGTTTGGCCGGCTGTGTGATTTACACAACCCAGCCACACTGCAGGAAGTAACAGTCTTTTTTTTTCTGGCTCAGCATTGCAGCCTCCAGTGTCACCTTCTATCTTCATCCTGCATACTGGACCATGAATCAGCTTCATCCACCAAAGTGAACAGGGAGATGACTCAAGGGGCTGTAAGGCTGAACCAGGAAGCAAAAGAGTGATTTTCCTGGCTCCTGAGTGGTTGCACAGAATGACAAAATACATATTTATCAGTTTTTATACAAAATATACATAACTTTCACTCAAGATTCATACATTTTCACATTAGATTCAAGTAGAAAAATGTGGGAATATTGCGCAAAATACAGCTATGCATTTTAAATGTGCATTTAAATGTTTGCTTAAAGTTATTCTTAGCTCAAAGCTAAAAACAATTCATGAAAAAATAATTACATTTTTACATACAGCAAACATTATTCCCTGAAACTGTGCCAATCAGGTCTTTAATACTTACTTATTACAGGCATGTGTGCTGTCACCTCCGAACATGGACGTATCATGGGCACTTCCATCCAATCGGCTGTGGGTCTGGCATTCCCCACCCTGCAGCTGCATGTAAACAAAGGTGTGGGATGCTTGTGCTGACATAATTTACCTACTATGCCACATAGCCATATTAGGTGAATGTCATTTACCAAATATAGTGGTCTATCGATCTGTCCCCCTGTCCCCTGAAGCATCTAGGACCAATAACAATGATGGTGCTTGTAGTGATAATCACGGCTGGCACGGTGTATATCAATTAGTAAAAAATGAGGATCACCAGCACTCAGGAGATGACGTTCAAAACTTTAGTGTTCATTTATTCAAATACATTGTCACATGTATCACATAGCCTTTGGCTATGTGATACATGTGACGGTGTATTTGAATAAATACATCGTCACATGCATCACATGTATTTATGTGGCTATGTGATACATGTGACGGTGTATTTGAATACATGAACACAAAGTTTTGAACGTCATGTCCTGAGTGCTGGTGATCCTCATTTTCGACTTATTTACCAAATACAGGTATGTAGCCATATAAGGTAAATGATGTCACTGCATCCCACCCGTTTTTTTTATGTCATGCTGGGGGCAGGTAATTCCCCATCAGCAGCTGATTGGGCGGCATAGAATAAACTGTCATCCATGTTTAGTTGGATCTCCTTCTGGGTTAAGAGAAGCTCAGGCTCAGTCTGAACCTGAGCTCATCCCTACAGTCAGTTTATGCAGCATTTTACATACTGCACATTCACATTAGTCCCTGCCTTCAGGGAGCTTGCAATATAAGGCCCTTACCTCATATATATACAAGGGCCAATTTAGAATGGAGCCAATTATCATGTCTTTAAAGTGTGGAAGGAAACTGGAGTACACGGAGGAAACCTACCCAAAGCACAGGGAGAACATGCAAACTCCATGCCGGTAGTGTCCTGGCCAGGATTCAATTCGGGGACCCCCGTAACATGCTTACAGGATGGGATAGCACCTTAATCATCCAATCATAGGCTGGCATTGTTCTTGAACCACACTGTATTACTAAAGCTCGGTATACAGTAGTACAGCCTTTCTCAACCAGGGTGCTGTGGCACACGGGGGTGCCTTCTGGCTTCCTCAGTGGTGCCTTAAAATGTAAAGAGGACTTCTAATGTGAAAGGAAGCTTCTGATGCAAAGAGGAACTTCAGATGTAAAAAGAGGGGGCTTCTAAGGAGCAGGGGGGCTACTGATGTAAAGGGGGAATCTGACGTGAAAGGGAAAATTCTGATGTGAAAGGGGGCTCTTGATTTGAAGGAAGGACTTTGATGCAAACGATGGAATCCCAGTTTTTCATGTGTTTTTGTGTTGGTCCCCTTTTTACATTTTAGACTGGGATGCCTCAAGATTTTAAGGGTGCCGTGACTGAAAAAGTTGAGAAACGCTGCTCTAGTAGACTCTTTCGTTTAGCTTTCAGGCAGATTCCCCCATTCCCAATGTAAACCCAGCTTGCTTTGATTTTTCTATTCATTGTATTGAATATGATCCAGGCTGGAACAAGCTAAGGGCTCTTTCCCTCCAAGGCACCAGATAAACGTTATGGGATTAAAGTGATTTACTTAAAAGACGACATTACAGTCCTGCTGCAATAAAATATCATACAATGGTCTGCAAGAGGTTAATCTGGATTGGCCGGCATTGTATTTTAAAGGGGGTTTAAGTATTACTAGAGGTTCTGTGATATTTGCAATCAGTAGCTGGAAAGAGTGACCTCATGTCAGCCTTTAAGCAGACGCCACTGTATAGCCGAGGATAATAATAACAGAGGTGTCTTAATGCTGATCCACAGATAAAGCTTGTTGTAGTTAAATATAATTTGGTATAATGTTTTAAATACCTTTTATGTTTTATATTTAGCTTTCTGTATGGATAATTAGAGTCTATATAAAATGTAGCTTGATTGATACATGATGTTTTTTAAGCCATTGTAAATACAAAGGAATAGCCGCAGGACTCAGATAAATTGCTTGCATATTTACTAAAGTCTAGCAGCTGTCACACTGAGATGAAGCCATATTCCACATAAATATATTCTTCTTTCATGCCATACCAATACTCAGAATGGACTTCTCTGAAAAGCGGCTGTTCGGCCTATTTTCTAGATTTGGTACAATAAATGAACAACATAAAGCAAAGAAGAGCAGGTATAAACCGGGAGGGCCCAAATGGATCATGTGCCCGCACATGAGCTACAAGTGCTATGATTTGCTCACATGTGCAATTGTGCTCCAAGAATCTGCCTAGCTGGTTATACATGGGCGTTTAATGCAAACGGCGTGGTCCTGGTTTGCTGTGTATGTTAAAGTTTTACTATGTGCACCAAGCTAAAAGGAAAGAGGAAAGCTTGTACACTATGCCATCCTATGAAAGGTCAGCATGTGACACCACAAGCTCAGTGTCCAAAAGATCAGTCGCACAGAAACCAGGGTAAGTGTAATCCAAAATGTATTGGAATAAATCCAAGCAGTTTCCAAAAAGACAAATCCAAAAGAATGATAACCAGCATGTACATCGCCATGAGTGTCTCACACACCACGCCACACCTCTCACACTTTTCATCACCTGGGCCTAATCCACTAAGCCAGTGGTGAAACGCGTGAGGTCAGCAATGGCAGCCCATGTAAAAGTTTACTTTAAGCAATGTGGTCAACTGACCAGAGAGTATTGGCTCGCATGCACATGCCATGAATTGAAATGGATTTGTCAGTTAGAAATAAAACATTGAAAATCAGCCACTTTTGAAACTCTAATTACCCAGTAAAACCTGTGGCGGGATCACTGCGGTTGCCTTCTTCATACAGTCATCATTGTTGAGCTCAATAATGGCATCAACATGTTTGACTTGATTTTTAGGCAGTTCTGTAATGGCTTCTTTATCCCCCGAGGCCAGTAATGACTTCAGATGACCCACGAGACGAGATCCTGCTGGATGGTCCGGCCTGAGGATCTGGGGCTGAACTCGATAGGAACAGGATTTAGACATCCTTTGGCTGGATGTTTATTGTGTGCGGACAATTTTGTCTCATTAGTTGTTCTGTATCTGTTTTCTAGAATGTGTATTTGAAATAGGTTCTAGTGTTGTATTCAGCGCTGAGATTACAGTGTGTGTTCCTGGAATATTTGGTATTGCTGACACCAACAGTCACAGCTATAGATAGAACAGATCACATGATCAAGTGTTGCTGAGCAGTCTGGAGCAAAAGACAGAAGCGAAGGGTTATGTGATCGTACATTTCTCTTCCCTTGTCGTTATAACAAGGATTCGATGTATAAAACAAGGAAGTGGGAAAGTGACAAATCTGTCTGAGATTACCTAGAAGACTTTTAGGTTACCATAAAACATTGCTAAAACAAGGCAAATTACAAGGCCAGCTACATGACAGATGTATTTCACCGCATAGGCGCCAATGGTGTTTATCAATAAAGAAAATCCATAGATCAGATTAAAAAGAGATAAAACTTTGCAGCTAAGGGACACTGGGGAGCTATGATGTCCTGCTAATCAATACATTCTCAAGGCTTCTAATTTGCCCCGAGTATATGTTAACTGTTCAACCTTCAAAATGACATTAAAGGAAACCTGTCATGAGAAAACTATGGGGGCTGCCATGGCTGACCCCTTTTTATGAAAATTCTAGTTACCTAGCCGGCTACCATACAGGGCCCAAAAACAGGTTCACTTGAATACCCCTTCCACAGAACACACCTTGAAAGAGAGACAACTACAACCAATAGTAGGAGCAACAAAAGTGAGGACAAAAAGTCCCAGGAGAGATCCAACTAAGTGTACTATTTATGTTACAAAGCTATGGATAGTTAAGTTTTAGGTAAAAATAGATACGTTGCGAGAGATCCCCTTTGGGAATATTGGGCAACATAAAGTGCAAAAAAGACATGCTGGGTTTCTGCCCCCCCCCCCAGGATGGTTGCTCTCAATGCTCATCAGGGTGGAGTTCGGATGATCCAGAGCTTGGCAGCTATGGGGCCCCGATGTGTACTGGAGAGACGAGACAAGAATGCCCCAAAATAACATAGGTGCCCGGATGGAATAAATGAAGTAACCGTGTTTCTTCAATTTAGACTTTTATTCCATGAAACATACACATAACTACTCCATCTCAACGCATTTCGTGGCTCTGAGCTGGCACTTCCTGAGGAGGGTGTGAGGAGAGACTGTTATATAAAATAAGAGTACTAATGACATGGGGAATATAAAATATATATAATAGAACATATACTTATCTATTCTTCACTCCAATGCCAGGACGATGGAAGTGAAGGTTGGAGTGAGTATAGGGTATATTCACTCCTGACCTCAGGACATAGCAGTATGGGAGAGAAGGAAAAGTAAGTATAAGGTTGGTTTCCCATCTATGCATTGGGTTAATGCACTCACATTAACGCATGTTTGGTCACACGTTACCTGACCCCTTTTTGGGAATGCATCATATAGCATTGCACGGAATGTACAGTAGCAGGCTGCAATGCATTGCTCTGGGGCAGTGTTTCTTTAAGCTGAACTCCAGAAAAAAACAAAAACTTTTTACTTCTTGATTGGTCCAGCAAAGTTACCTGGGATACTATGGGGTCTATTCACTAAGCCGTATATCGGCTGAAATTAGCCGTACATCGGGTGGCTTCGGGTCGGCCGAACATGCTCATCATCTCCGATTGTGCGGAGCTAGCAATGACAGCTAGCTCCGCCTAATAATTTTCTATTGGCCGGCGGTTCTTTCAATTTGCAATAGCCAATAGCAAACTAGCTATTGTACCCGCCCCCTGCTGCTGTCAATCAGAAGTGGGGACCTGATGGAGAACTGTAGCAGAGGGCGGGTGCAATGCTAGTTTGCTATTGGCTATTGCAAATTGAAATAGCCAATATGAGCACTGCTTACAGCATTCAGAAGGGTGCTATGGTAAGATGGTGGGTGGCACTGCCACACCATAGATCTCAATCTCTCAATCCAAAATATCATCAGCACACCATGTTCAGGAAATGACGTTTTAAGGCCACTAAGGATCTAAGGAAGAGGTCACCTAGACACATGGGCACTTAACCCTTGCAGTGCGGGGTTAGCCCCACTGCAAGGGCAAATAACATTTTTGCCCAGAGTTCTGCTTTAACCCCAATTGGGGGGAAGTCTGGTAAACATTTTCTGCAATTTGAATAATATTCATGAATCTTTTTCTTAGTTATTCCTATCTGTTTTAGGAAAAAGTTTAATCAGTGATGGATTATAAAAAGGCAGAAGGGGCAGCTGCCTATGGCTCCAGGCTTCAGAGGGGCCCATGGGGATGCTTTAAAAGTGATGCACTTCATTGTCTTTATAGTGATCATTTTCAGCTTTCATACTATTGTACTATTTTTTCAGGGGAACGGCCTTTGCATTGCTCTAAAAAAAGCTTCCTCTAACATGATCAAACAATCATAAATACTTAAGCTGATTTGTTAAAGGATTCGAGAATGTTCACTCAATAAAATGTGTGGTCATTCACATCAATTATCCAATCATGTGCAGATGGAATACATAACCAGGCATTTTCATTTCATATGATTGGATAATTTATTGTGTGAACATTCTCAAATCCTTTAGTAAGCCCCTTAATATATGAGCATGTGTCCTATACCTGGAAGCATTGTTTCCATATTATCTGCCACTATCTATTACAAGTAATTTGCACAGTACATCACTGCAAAAGATCCAATTCAAAATCCAATCACCTTCTTCCAAATCCTGTAGAATTGTTTCTCAAACCCATCTTACAAGAAAAACTCAAATGTCTGTGTACATTGATTCTTATACAAAATCCAGATAAACTGTCAGGGAGCCCATGAATTAAAAACAGCCCGGGGCCTATGGTAGGTTTAATTTACTGCTGGGTAAGTATTTCAGTGTGATGGATGGATTATCAGCAACCAAAAGTAAACATGTAGTACTGGGTAGATTATAAGAAGCGGAACCAAATCTATAAATCACACTTTGTTTTTATCTTAAGGTGCTTCACTAAGGCCCCGTTCACATATAGCGACATACCTTTTGCAGCGGATCCGCACGGCCGGGATAGCGCGACTTTCGGGGCGACGTTCCAGCGACGATCCAGCGACGGTAGCGCGACCTTCCCCGTCGGGCTCCATAGGAAAAAAGTAAAATCGCGCAAAATCCGCCGAAAAAAGGGTCCGGTAGAAGCGACTTGCGACCGCGACGAGCGACGCGCGACATGGAGTTAAGACAGCTCCATTGAATAACATTGGCCGGCGACTTCTCGCGATATCGCGCGGCAAAAATGCGCGATATCGCGGCGGAAATCGCGCGACAATTCGCTATATGTGAACGGGGCCTAACCTATTTGGAACTCAAGAAGCACTGAATGAACAACAAAGAAGATGAGAGATGCTGGATCCAAAGCAGTTCCATTTGAAGAACATGGTATCATCTAGTTTGTGCAATACAGTTGCTCAGGTTAGGTGGATCACAGATACCAGTAGTCTGCTAGAGGGCACTTCAGGTGAAATCCAAGGCGTACAGAGAAAGGAGTGCCAGACCATGTATTGAGAGACCATGAAGATTTTGTTCATTGTGAGTTGCTGAAAGGATAAGCCAATGTATTTCAGGGGTTCTAAAAGGCCCCCGTTCCTTAGTGCCTGGAAATGCTGGCGGGACTATGCAGAACATCTCCATTGACTTATATGGGGCACAACTACCTTAGTCTCCTTACCTGGAAATCGGCCCCGTAGAAGTAAATTGGAATGTAATGAGCAGGCGCAGAGAGGAGAAGGAGATGTCTACCACAGGACAACAACCAACAGTGGAGGCCGAGCCCATTGGAATTCGGTAGGTATGCATTTCTTCAGGAGGAGGGTGGCACCAATTAAGCCATCTTAAAGAGGCCAAGAGTTACTGAAAGTCCACTTCCAGAATATTCAATACCAAACCTTTGGCTACAATGAAAGTCTTCATTGTTAGCTGCAAGAATTCAGACATTTTTTGCAACAGGCTAAGGGTCACTCTGCTTCCTCTACAGGAAAAGAATTGATCGGTAGAAAAATAATGCCTGAACTTTTAGTACAAATCTATCACCGGGTTTGGGTGCATTTGGACACTTCAGTAATTTTTCTAGTCTCTAATCGATTGTCAAACAGTTTGCTGCTTGTTGCTGAAGTCTAGAATACCTTATTGGTCATTGTGTATTATAGTGAATTGGCTGTTTGTGGTAACAAGTCTTGTGCATGCTGGGGTGAATAAACTGATAGTTCTGTGCTCCAAGCACCTGGCTTTTCTGTCCTTGCAGTTACCTATTTCCCACTCCTCTCTCATTAGTACAGCTGACAGAGAAGGAGGGGATGGTCCTCCCATCTCTTGCCAAATTACAGTGCAAAGGACATTGAACAATAAGGACACATCTGTATTCATATATCACTGTGTCAGCCCTTCCTGTGCATGGGAAGCACCCTGTAATCACAGCAATCCTACCACCTATCAGGTGTAGTCGTGCTACTGAGCCTTCATCTTTCCGGCCTACCTTCTGTTAGTCATGTACTGTCCACCACGGCATTCACAATTTATTGCATCTTTCCAGTTTCTATGTGTATATAAGTAATAGGATATATTTAATATGAAGTGCACTATTTAGTAGTCTCTCTATTAGATTATTTGTGTCTCTTAGTTTATACCAGTACATATTCTTGCAATAAAAAGGATTAAGGAAAACAATTCTAATAATTGCTGAAAAGGCAAAGCTTTGCTGCTGGAAATGTAAAGGGAACCTGTCACATACTGGGAGCAATCATTCTCTGACTCATAGCCAGTATACCACTTCCCCGGTAGTGAGGTTCAGCCTGCTGAAATGATGTCAGTACCTTGTAGATAAAATGCAGTCATGAGTTTGAGTCAGAAGTTAGCTTTTTGACAAATTTGCTTTGAGAAAGAAAGAGAATCTCTCTCTCTCTCTCTCTCTCTCTCTCTCTCTCTCTCTCTCTATATATATATATATATATATATACAGTATATATATATTTATTATATATACACTCAGTGATCATTTTATTAGGTATACCTTCTCTTAAATGCAAATTTCAAAACAGCGAATCCTGTGGCGGCAACTCAATATATAAAGGATGCAGATGCAAGATACAAGAAGTTGATATGCTCAAGCTAACATTTGCTTTGGAAATATGTGTCACCTAAGCATGTTAAAGGTTATTTTGCTACTTTTGTACAATTATTCTTAAAATGTCCCCCTCCGCTCCCCAGTTACTTAACAAAGTCCTATACATACTTGTCCCTGATCTTCTGAGGTCTTTGCTGTGTGGTTTGCTGGCAAGCCACACAAGCCTCTTCACTGAAATATCCTCATTTGGTTCTGTTTCTTCCGTGCATGTGGTAAGAATCTCCATTTGTTCCTACGCATAGGCTGTCCACCATTAAGACAAATAATAGATGGTCTTTCCATAGGAATGAATGGAGACTTCTGCAGCAGTAGCTGTGTGAGTCCCAGCAGGGTCCACAGTAAAGATCTCGGATCTCGGATGGGTAATTGTAAATCTTAGACATTCAGGCATTTAAAGGATAACTGTACTAGAAGGTGGTTGCAGCACTTTAGTAACTGTTGAGTTATGGGTTTTTCAAATACTGTGAGGGGAATTTATCAAACTGGAGCAGACAAAATCTGGAGCAGTTGCCCAGGGAAACCAATCAGCTTCTCTCTTTAGTTTGTTCAGTTAAGATTTAAAAAATTAAAGATAGGAGCTGATTGGTCGCCATGTACAGCTACTCCAAATTTTGTCTGCTCCAGTTTTGATAAATTCCCCTTTGTATGTTTTACAGTTTCAATAAAAAAAAAAAAAACAGCCAGTGCTCAGCAGTTTTGTGGGCAAAAAGAGAAATCAGAGGGGAAAGGTCAGACTTGTTTAAACACATAGATGGTGCACAAGTGCTTAAATGACCATTCTGTACAACAGTAGACAACATGTCAACAGTTGAAGAGGGTGGGCTACAGCTGCAGAAGACCAGTGCTGGGGTTCCAGGCCTGTCTTCTACAAACTACATAATCAGTCTGCAGTTGCCATGAAATATTTAGCAGTGGATGCCTGAAGATTGGAAAAGAATGCCAGATCTGATAAATATACATTCCTGCTGCAATATGTAGATGAATGGGATATGGGATGGGATAGATGTAAACATACACAGGATGAATCCTTTTGGAAAGGTTGAAATTTTGTGGTGCCATCGCATGGCCTAAAATTCCTAAGGAACATTTCTCAGTTATATAATGATCCTAACTGTGCTATCTGACATATAGATAGTGACTATGGGGAGAATCTATGAACTTTGTGATTTCTTGTATTTTGGTATTGCTGCAGCATTGGCATTCTGAAATACATTGTAACAATTATTATATGTACTCGTGTGAATTACTTGAGAGACAAATGGCAGAAGCTAAAAAGTGCTATCCAGTTAGTGAAGCCTAAGGCTGGGTTCACACCTGGATGTTACTATAGGCACGTTTTTTCAGCTCGTTTTTTAGCACGTTCTTTTCGTTCAGTGAAACACGCGTTCGACGCTCGTTTTTATACCTCCCTGGCGGTATGATTTAAAAAAAATTTCCTTTATTTTCTCTATCTTTTTTTTTTTTAAACTTTCAAACCTCCCGCCGGTTCCGCCCACCTGCAAAGCGGACGCTCACAAGGGACGGAACTCGGAAGACGGCAGCGGCCGGAGGACACAGCAGGGATCGCGGATACCCATACCAATGGACACGCGCGGAAATACGCCCCAAAAGAAGCTCCTGTACTTGTTTGGGCGTAGGGCAATTTTCAGCGCGTTTCCACGCGCTGAAATACGCCCAGGTGGGAACCATGCCCATAGGAAATTATGGGATTTCACTTGCTAAGCGTTTTTCAGCGCTTCGATCAGTGCTGAAAAACGCCCAGGTGTGAACCCAGCCTAACATAGGTAAAGATGCACAGTATTTAGCTATACTTTTTTATAACCATATTTGGACACATACACAAGTAGGACTACTTTAGCAAAACATATGTGTAATCATTAGATGGAAGAATGTTACATTTGGACAGCTAAATGCAGCCCATCACTTTTGTATGTTTTTATTGCAATTTGATACATAAAAGATGAGATATTTACAAAATTCAATACAAAGTATTAGGGAATCATGGCCCCACAGTGTGGCACTCGTCATAAATATACCAGTGTGACCTGATGCCAGGTTCCTTCAGTAAAAAGCATTAACAATTTCATTTCTTCTTTCCTTTCTTTGTGCCTTTCTTTTTTCCTTTTTCTTTTCCGGTGGCTTCCTGTGCACCAGGCATTGCTTTAATTCTCTTCTTCCCAAGGGGTGTCTTGGAGTACCAGCTCTGTGATAGGGAAAGACAATGAGGAAAATTCTGCATTGGACCTTGATATAAGGTATAGTAAGACAATGTAAATGTCATAATAAAATCTGCACATTGTGTCACCTTTTAAACACACATTAGGAATAGTAGACTGCTATTAAGGATAATTCATCAATACACTGCGTTTCTACCTGTGTTGTAAAGGATAGGTGATATATAAACTCCAGGATCGCAAATAGAAGTATACTGTAATAAGGGATGTGACTATAAATAAAGGGACTGTTTTGGGGCTGCTGTAGGTTGGAGGGCTAGGCATCCCTCCATACAAAAACTTTCAGTGCACCATGGAGATTGTAGTGGAGGGGAATGATGCTGCAGATTGGACTAGGTCTCATCTAATGGAGGCACATGAATGGACCCTTTGTGACCCTGTGTGACCCTGAGGAGAGGTGGGTTGGGTTGTCTCTGATGTGCCTCAGAAATCACTCAGGTCTTAGAACTCAGGTCACTGGACTTGAGACTACGGACTCCAGACCAATGACTCAGGTCTCAGGACCCAGGTCTTAAGATTAGGGTCTCAGGACCTAAGGCTCCATTCACACCTGAGCGGCTGTCCGCGCATATTCAGCTGTACGGATACATGCGGAACCGCTCTACACAAGGAATTTAATGCACTCCCGAAATAGTCCAAGTGCGATAATCCGGCAGATTCCGCATGTTCGCGGATATTTATTAGCTGCAAGCGAGCGGCATCCGTGCAGATTTAAAAATATCAGCGTTTTTGTCCTGCACGGTCTTCCGCACGGAAAGCCGTGCGGGAACTACAAACACTATGTGTGAATGCGGCCTAAGTCTCAGGAATCAGGACTCAGATCTCTGCACTCAGGGCTCAGGACTTAGCACTCACAGTCTCTGTCCTACCCCGATTCATGTTCGCGCCAGATTGCAGAAGGCAGCATACGTTCTTAAAGCAGAAGTAAAGTCAGTAAAACAAAAAAATATTTTTGGGAGGTAGGGATTGTTGGCAGAAGAGACATGCAAAGTCTCTTCTGCCAAAAAAATTCTTCCTCTCTTCCACAATTTTTTTTTTGTGTACACTGTACTGCACATGCACCATGCAGTGTACACATTCTGCCCATTCTTGACATATCTAAGATCCCGTGAAATGGCCTGATGCCAGGAGTTACATCATCATTGGCCATCCAATGGCTGAAGAGGATGACTAGGAACTTAGAAGTGTCAGCAGTACCCCACAGCAGTTTACTTCAGCTTTAAGAGAAGCAGAGTGCATATCACTCAGCCAGGGACTGATAGAGGTGGCAGCAGCTAGAACTATAGAGTAAATGTCAAAAGACATGGTCGTGGGATTACTCTGTGGACCTTCTGGACACAATTTAGTCCCTGATTCCCCCCACAACAGCCTTTTACTCCATGGACCAAACACATAGAATTAAGTCCTTGACTACTCACTGCCACAGCTTTTTTCCACAATACAACAATATTTTCAAGTATCCCTAAATTTGCTGCCAAGTACATATGGGGGTACTTGTACACTAGGTCAGGAAACACTGCGCTCATTTTAAGGAATTATCATAGAAGTCATGTTCTGAATAGTCACCACACAGGCATTCTATGATCCGCACCTTGAAAGCCTCCTCTTCTTCTTTGTACACTGGCTCCTGTCTGGACAAGGAACCCAGAAACTCTGAAGCTGCCAAGGGTTTGCTAGAAAGATGCCTGATCCTTCTTTCATTAAGCACTGTATCCACTGCTTGCATCATATGACCAGGGGTAAATCCATCCGTGATCTTAGCTAGGGCACTGAAGTTTAGAGACAGGGCACTGTCTAATCGTAGAGAGATCAGCTGCTTCCACAACACTGTGAAAAAAGGCATCACAGATACAAATTACTTATGCACAGTATTAGGAAAAGGCAGTCACAATTAAAAATAACACATGTCAGTTCCTATGGACAGGTCCTAATAGACAGTTTCCTTTTCCTGGAGATCCATCCTCTGCCTGCAGCCTTCTACCTTATACTGCTACCTACAGGTAGATTCGAGACCGGCAAACAACAAAACTGTATGTCAGGAACCAGATCTGAACCCAGGGCTTCTGCTGTAGCTGGCAGTGGTTCTACCTGGAGAGCCACCTTAGAACCTTAGATAGCTCTGTGCCTGATCTCCTGTGTAGTCAGTTAAACCTAGTTTCTGCTGAACTCTGAACTCCTTGCTCCTCCTTTGAACTTCCTATTTAAGCCATGCCTCTGCACTTCCTGTTTGCCAGATTATTGTGCTCCTGCCAATATCTTGCTTCCTGCTCCTTCTGTGATACAATCCGCTCATACTACTACCCGTGCACCGACTTTTGGCTGCTGATTCACCGACTACTCTCATCGTCTTCTACTTCATACCCGATACCTTTGGCTACTGACCTCAGCTTGATCTCTGACTATGCTTCTGCCTGCTCCTATACTACTACCGTCTGCTTGTGTATCGAACCCGGCCTGTTTGACTACGACCTTGCCTGCTGTTTCAGCTACTGGACTCTGAGCCTGATCCAGATCGTGACACTGTAGGCCATTCCAGAATAACCCATTCCTTCTAGAAATTTTCTTTCTCATCTATTGAGGGACACAGGAAGACTTTCACCTTCGGGATGTCCAAAACCAGTCCAACTGGGGGTTGGACAACACACCAAACAAATGCTATAAGGCCCAAGAAAAAAACAACATAGAGCTGTGGACTGCCTGCAGGTGAAAGAGCCACCTGAAGGACCTTATGTTGGAATCTGGCATTAGATTAGGCTGCAAAAACAACCACCTGGTAAGGAACAAGTGAAAAGAAGATTGGGTGGCAACGTTGCAAATCTGGGAACCACTTTGATGTGAAAAAGCTCAAGAAGCGTTCACAGATCTAGTGCATGGGTGTGCCTTAACAGGAAAGAACGGTACCTTAACCTTGAGAACATAAGCTTGGGTGATAGTCTGCCGTAGCCACCTAGAGATGGTGTAATGAGAAGCCAGAGCACCATTACAAGGTATGAGAGAATCAGTCTTCTACTGGCAAGTGCTCAAAAAAGCCAGTGGCTCTGGCCTTGACAGCACTCCCTGACTAAATTTTACCAGAACAGAGTCTGGAAAGCATCTGACATGCAAACCAGCACCTGAAGGTCACTTCCAGACTATGCCTGGATGGTCACACAGGATAGTGGCAATGCAAGACAAAAGCTCTAAGCAGCAATCAGAAGAGTCCTGATTTAAGAAGAAACATAAGTGAGAAAAAAAAGTGGTAACAAAAATAAGTAAGTCTTCCACATAGCAGAGCTGCAGAGAAGATGTTTCTCCTTCTAGTACACTAGCAAAAAAACCTCAGGCATGCTGGTAGTAAGGGAAGGGATGGGGGGGGGTTTTTTGGGGGGGGGGTATCCTTGCCTGGCGTACATTTTTTTGTATATCAGTGTTCACTCCTCTTGTAGGTGGCAATATTACCTGAAAGATTTCCTGTGTCCCTCAATGGACAAGAAAGTAGTGCTGACTTTGCATATATTGTGTGTCAGGGTTGTGTTAGTTACAAGACTACCCGATCAGAACCACAGATATTTTGCAAGTCAAATAATCACACATATGTAATTCAATTGTCTATTTAGCTGGATACTCATTTGCATATATCAACCATAAAGGAGGGACTAAAATATTGGTTGTGGTAAAAACATCCCTACCTCTTGACAGTGACACATCTGTGCAATAATGAAAAAAGAGGAAAATGAATAGATTCAGCTTCTCACCTAGACGTGCTGCATAATCAGGCCTAGGCACCAATATAATCTTCTTATATATTTTACAGAAGGGTTTCACTTCAGCATCAAATGGCCGCTGAGTGGTACCCACAACTACAATCCGATCTTCTGCTTTTATAGATTTCAGAAATTTAGGAAAGCTCTTTTTTAATCGCTTGGGATCTAACTGTAAAAGCAAAATAAAGTAGAGTGGGTTAAGTTATATGTGTTATATGTACAGTGTGAATTATAGCCTTAGATACAACTAAAAGACACTCCATGATCTTCCCTTGAATTTTTTAGGATACGGTGGTTACATTATAATATGTTTGTTAAACCACCAGGGGGCAGCAAATCAATGAAGCAGAACTAACACATGTCATTGCTATAAATCTACTTCACAAAAATACATACAAAAAAAACATGACTTCAATTAGAAATATCTGCTGATAACTGAACCTAAAATTGAGTTTGTAGAGTACAATGTGGCAGGAAAAAACTAAATCAGGAATTGATTGGACCACAACACCACCAGCCATGCAAATAAATCATACATCATAGCTAATAGTCAGATGTTTAACACTGTGCATCCTGCATGGTAGATTGTACAACACTCCAGTGCTCAGTTCTGAATGAGGCATAGATCTGGGTGATGGAATGGGTTATATAATTAATTGGATGACAAGAATGTAGCATTTCGGTGTTAAGTGTAATGCGCACGTTGTCAGTCAATAAAGAAATAAAAAAATAAAAAAAGAATGTAGGAATACAGTTACCTGCTTTTCTGTTTTTGGTACTTTCTTGTAAAAAGTCTTCTCTGCATCATCAATCCATATGACTGATGGCTGAAGCTGACGGGCCACCTGTAGTTAGGAAACCCATATAAATATAATATTTCACAGTAGGTGGTTATTAGCAAAATATAAAGAAAAGTCCCTGTTCCAGCTTTCCTGTAAATCTTAGCCAAAAATAAAGATTTGATTACTATAGGCTGTACTTAATAAAGTCTGTCTTCTGTAATGAGTGCTTTTCCTTCTGTGTTAAAAGTTTAGCTGCTGTGTACTTGCTTTTTCCACAGGAAAGTGTAGTGTATATTGTGGTGCTATATAAATAAACACACATCATCCATCAATGCATGTTGAGGTTCCCAGCATGCTATGTACTAAAATCACCACTAGATGATGTTCTTCCATCATTGCTATAGTGAAGCACGTGTGTTTCATCTACAGCACCTTCACACTGGGAAATGCACATTCCAAAACAACCCAAATATCAGGCAGTTTATAATATTATAGATTTTATGGTACACACAAATATTTAAAAGAAAAAGACATATGTTAATATAAAAAAGAATTCTGTTGTGGTTCCTGATTAGCATTGCTTTATAGACTAATTCCATGTTTACAAATTCATATGTTAAAGAAGTTCCCCAATTCTTAGTTTTTACCAATAGGTGCGGGACAGACATGTTATTAAGTGTTACTTTTAATACTGCCTAAATATTAAGGTGACTCCAATATGTTTGCCCCGTCTGGCAATATACAGTAAGAATGGGGAAACCCCAGAACTACACATCAGCTGAGGTATTTCCCTGACTCCTGCCAACATAATTTAGGATGGAAGGTGTTTTATTGTGCCTGTGTTGTTGGGTGTCAATAAATTGGTGTCTTACAACCATCTTGATCATGTAATGCCATTTTGGATGATGACCAGAGTAGACCTTAAAATCTTGGTAAGGATGCTCCAGAGGTGGGATGGGTGAAAGAAAAATTAAGGACTAAACTATATAAGACATTTCAGGCTTATGCTGTTGCAAAATTTAAAGTGTATCTACATTTAAAGGAGAACTATGAGGCAAGTGTCTCTTTGGGTGAAGGGAGGACGCTAGTTTGTGTCCTCCCGTTACTGGAAAAGCCCTAACCCCATAGTTCTCCTTTAATATGCTTTCTGTAGTTCTTTGTCAGGTGGGGGAGTATTGAACCTCCTCTATGGGTTTTATTGCCATCTGTGTCTGCTCGGGAGACACGTTCTCTCTATTTGTCCTGGTCACTATTGTTACCAAGATATAATGTGATGGGAAATCCAAAATGTTAAAGTTGTCACTAGAACAGGATGTGACTACTTTACAATAGTTGCACACATTTTGGAGAGATTTCCTCTCACTTTCTGTTGTGTCTCTGGGGAGAGGAATTCTCCCCACTGGGACACAGACTGCACTAAAAAAGAAACTGTACAGGTTTAAAAAACAATATTTTCTACTCTGTCTATAAATAATAAATTGTTTTTGCTTTAGATATACCTTAACTTCTCCCTGGTAGTCATGGCATTGCAACATGCTAAAACCAATATGTTGCCAATTGGGTGATTGGTAACAAGTGGTTAAATAGTTGAGTTTCATGACAATAACATCCCCCATGTGGTTTAAGCCCTTAGAGACTTGCTGTGCAGAGTGTCTCACCTCAATGACAGTGGAGTGATTGCACAGCTCCGTGACACTTAGGTATTCAACATACCCTGTACTAACATTTTTAGGAATGAGTTTAATCATCTTTTCAAACAGATCACTGCAGATTTTTTGCTGTTATCACTGTAACTTTATTTCCAGCATTCAGAGTTTATAAAAGAATACAGGTTTGTATTTCTCTGCTTTGTCTGGCATTCCCTTATTGCCATTGTCTACTTTCTTCATGTTTACATTCCATCTCTTCCTGCAAAGCTTATGTCAGAAAGTGTGGTTCTCCTCTGACACCCTTAGCCCAGTGATGTCACTGCACCCCCTTGTTCTGGAATCCTGGTACATGCTGGTAGATAATAAATCAACAGAAGTATTTGCTGATGATGAAGCACACAGCTGCTCTAGGTTTACGTTGGGCTAATTAATTATCCAAAAATGTTACACTTGGCAAAATAAGCCTTTGAATAAACATCCCCTTCATACTCTGGAATCTACCCTGAAATGACTGCATGACGTTACAGCATCTACTCCATATGTGAATCCATACGCACTGATATATTGTGTAATGTATTGTAATGCTCTCCGGGTGTTACATGTGCTACAATAAAATGTTTAATAATAATTAAGATTTTTCGGTATCAAGTACATGTACCAATATTTTTTCCCATTAAGAAAGCCGGGCAGCGTGTAATGACTGACTGCCCGGCTTCCTGATTACCCGGGAAGCCAGGAGGCGTGTAATGACTCACCACCCAGCTCCCCGATTGGCCAAGAAGCCGTCTCCATGCACCCTCGTCACCAGGTGACGAGAAAACATGGAGCCAGCTTTCTGGCCAATCAGGAAGGCGGGGGGGGGGGCAGGTAATAACTCGCCGCCGGGCTTCCTGATTGGCCAGCTTCACGACCAATCAGGAAGCCAGGCTGCGAGTCATTACACGGAGCCCAGCTTTCTGTTTGGTCAGGAAGCTGGCTCTATGCTACCTGAAGCATAGAGCTGGCTTTCTGGCCAATCAGGGAATCGGGGGGTGGGTAAATGACCCACCGCCCAGCTTCTCGACCAATCAGCCGGGAAGTGATCATTACCCGCCCCCCGCCTTCCCCCGCCTTCCTGGTGACCAGGGAGTATGGAGTCGGCTTCCTGGCCAATCAGGAAGCCAGGCAGCGTATAATGACTCACCGTCCGGCTTCCTGATACTGGAAGTTCTGGTATCGGGATGGGCATCGGGAGCATTGGGGGCGAGTACTCGCCCAAATACTCAGTATTGGCCCGATACTAGTATCAGTATCAGTGCATCCATACCTTTTAAAGGAAAAGAATATAACATGGGGAAATATGCATGTATTTCAGAGATGTACTGACAGCCCCCTGGTGTTAGTGGATGGAAAAATAAAATAGAATTCTAAGGTTGCTAAGGTCTATGGATGAGACTGGGGAGCCCTGTGCAGGCCTTGAATGCTCTGTATGGAGCTGGGAGGCTCTGTAGGGGGTAAAAAGCTGTGGATGGGGCTTAGGGACTCTGTCGGAGGTGGAAGGTTCTGGATGAGGTTGGTGTCACTATGTGGGGATGAGAGTTCTGAATACTGTTCAATACTGAAATATTGTCAGGAAAACTTTATCAGAAAAAAACATTTCTGTAAAATTGTATAATGCTAATCAGTAAGTGTATGGAGAATGGATCTTATAACAACATTCACAACATGTTTCCTAGGGGCAAACTAACCTTCAGCACCATATGCAGCATCATCTGCAGTCCACTCTTGCCTGGGTATTTCCCAGCTATATTGGCTGGAGATAAATTAAACAAGTTTGCTCCAGTCTCATTGCAGATAGCATTCACCAGCATCTTTTTTCCAACACCCGCTGGTCCTGTAAGAAGAATGGCTTTCACCGATGGTGCCTTCTGATGCACTGATTCACAACCTGTAAAAGCGAGATTTGACAAGTCTCAGACATTGAATTCAAACTTTACAATTAATAAAACAGCCATTTAAGGGGTTTCAAAGATGCTTAACCAAGAGATGTATGCCATGTCATCACTATAAGGACCTTACTCATAAAACCCAGTAAAAATGTATTGGTCAGTAGAACCCATTCAAAGTGTCAACAAGATTGTCAACAAGATTGTTCTGCAGAGCAACCAATAACATTTATTTTTTCAGAACAGAGGTGGCACATATGTAGTGCTTTGAGCATCACTGCTTGTCTTTGCAACTGTCTTTCCATCAAGAGTATGATAAACTCACACCACACCATCGTCAGTGTACGAAGTCAGGTCATCAACTGAAGACTGTCCACAGAGCGAGATGTGTTATAATCTCACACCATGCTGTTGTTAGAATGCAAAGCCAGGCCATCCACTGAAGACTGTTCACAGAGTTATATGAATGATAAACTCAAACCAAACATTTGTCAGTGTACAAAGCAAGGTCATCCACTAAAGTATATCCACTGAGTGAGAGTTCTGCAAACTAATGTTTGGGTCACAGCGTGGTACAACATGACCCATATGCTTCATAACTATTTCACCAATGTTTTCCATAGAAATGTTCCATTCCGTAGCTCCTGTTTTTGGGAAAAAGTAATTAATACGTCAGGAAATGTGTCCATGTTGCATTTAGCAACTTAGTGGCTGTACAAGAATTATACATTTTTTTATTGCCTTGAAAAAAGAAACAGAACAATGAATCTGACTTTTGTGTTTTTCTTTTTAAAGTAAGTCAGGAGGCCAGGGCATAGTAAGAATGATGAAGTCTCATGTGCCTCTCTTAGTCTGTTGAATCACTTTTACAGATGTCTAACACACAGCAACTACCAATGCAAGAGAAAAGATAATATTCACCAAGCCTGGTTTCCATCATAATCCTCAGGCATTTTTCACCAGACAGGGAGAAACAATAAGTGCAGTAAAAAGCTGTGACCTTAAAATTTGCTCCAATACATTTTGATCACTGAACACCTGCCAGCAGCATTCATTGTTCTGGCTCTTCAAAAGAAGATCGATGAGCTGCCCTTTCCTTTTCAATCACAATCTGTTGTGCCACGCTGTAAAACGGAGCATCTACCATGCACTGACAAGATGGCAGAATATAAACTGAGGACTACCTACTATAGTGCAAATTTAAGCTTATGTTTGTAAAGGACAGGTTCACTGTATCCCTTTACATTTAAAAACAGGCTTATGAACTGCACACAATAATTAATAAAGTAAAGTCAGGTCAAAACAAAGTGAGGGGAATTTATGAAAACTGGAGCAGACTGAATCTGGAGCAGTTGACATGCACAGTTGCTCCTAGATTTTGCCTGCTCCACATTTGATGAATTCCCCATAGTGTGTTTTACTGTAAAGTATAGTATAGCATTAAATAGTATAGTATAGCATAGCATAGCATTGAATAGTATAGTATAGTATAGCATTGAATGGTATAGTATAGTATAGCATTGCATAGTATAGTATAGCATAGCATTGAATAGTATATTATAGCATAGCATTGTATAGTATAGAATAGTATAGCATTGAATAGTATAGCATAGCATTGCATAGTACAGTATAGCATAGCATTGAATAGTATAGCATAGCTTTGAATAGTATAGTATACTATAGTATAGCATAGCTTTGAATAGTATAGTATACTATAGTATAGCATAGCATAGTATAGTATCGTATAGTATATCATTGAAAAGTATGGTATAGTGCTAATATTTTATGGTTTATTTTGCATATATTATGACTTACAAAAAGGTGGAGCTGAGTGCCACTATTGAGAGGGGAAAGGAGGGAGAGAAGATGAGCACCACTATGCAACGAGGGATGGAGGAGTGCCTTTGTGGAAGGGGGGGTTGAAGAGATGAGCACCACTAAGAAGAGAAGGGCCAGAGGAGATTAGTGCCATTATGGAAAGAGTAGTCAGTAGAGGTGAGCTACACAGTGGAAAGGGGTACAGAGGAGATAAGGGCCACTTTGGAGAGGAGAGGCGGAGGAGAGTGTGCCACTATGGAGAAAGGTAATGGGAGGAGATGATTGCCACTATAGAGGGGGACTGTGAAGGAGATGAACCATACTATGGAGAGGGGGTTAGAGAGAGGGGTGGAGGAGATGACCATCACTATGGAGAGGGAGCTGGAAGAGATAAGCACCGGTATGGAGTTGGGAGGTGGAGGTGGTGAACATCATAATGGAGAGGAGAGGTAAAGGAAATAAACCTCATAATGGAGAGGAGGATGGAGAAGATGAGCACCACTGTGAAGGGGGGAGGTAGAGGAGAGGGGTGTCGCTACAGAAAGGGAAGGTGCAAGAGAGGAGTGCCACTATAGAGATAGGAGGCAAAAGAGAGTAGTGTCATCATGGAGAGGGAAGATGGCAGAGATGAGAACCACTGAGGAGAGGAGTGCCCACTATAGAAATAGAAGTTGGAGTAGAGGAGCACCACTTTGGAGAGGGAGATGGAGGCAAGTCACTATGAAGATGGAAGGCAGAGGAAATAAGCATTGCTATGGAAAGGAAGGGGGGAGAAGATGAATGACACTCTGGAGAAGGGAGTAGTAGGGGATGAGCTAAAAATGTATATAAAAACATGTGTATGGAAGAGTACCATAATGTGAATGTGAGGGAGCTGGACACTGGGTGGACTGGGATTGGCCAGACATACCTTTAAGATAATACCGAGGAAGGAGGGCACTATGTTCTGATGAAGCGTCAACGTTAATCTCTATGATCGCACATTGGAACTGTTTTGCTGATGTCCACTTGCCTGCCTTTTACCCACCATCCTATGGTTTTTATCCTATCATGTTTGTGAGTACCTTTTTCATTGTTATGACTATCTGAATTAAATGTATCTGCACCAGGAAAGGCGCCCGCTCTTGCTTTCTTTCCAGACTCCACAGTTCCCCTGGCTGTAGTGGGGCAGCATCCTGCAGCATGCCCATCACTATATCTCTCTGAGGAGCGATTGCCCGTGGCGCTTTTTTGTTTTTATATGGTTTCTAGTACATTTCTCATGTTCACATATAGTTTACAATCACTGCTCTGCTTATAGTATTTCATATACCTGGAAGGAAGGAGGAGCATTATACAGATATTTCTCATGACAGATTTATGTGACAATAGCCCTACACACACTGCTACTCAATCTTTACCCTGCTGCATTGGATTTTGCACTGTTGCATGGCAGGCCAGCTTTAAGGAATCAGTGAATGCATGCATAGTGTGAGTACTTGGGGAAGTCAAAGGTAATGAGATTTCAGATTTTCTGTTAGTTTCATTGATACACCCTTTAATGACTCTCTATCCCCTGAGACCAATCGGATGGTTTTTTTTTTGCCAGCCATTGTATTTTGCTTGCGCACATCTGTATGCCGGCATATTATAAAACAAATACACTATAATAAAATATGACAGAGAATTTACACGCACAATGAACAAGAAAGCTGGGAACCAGGAAACACTCTGAACTGTAATGTTAAAACAATTTCTCAGTGCAAGAGTAAAAGAAAAAAAAATTGCCTATACCAGCCAACTTTTCTGACTTGAATTATTCTTGGTGTTCACATGAACACAAGGTTATATTTATACAGTTTTGTTGTGCACATCTATTTGGAGAGATTATTCCTGTTTGTTAAGGTGCACCTGTTCCCTGTGTGCAGTATATACGCAAAGGGAAAACAAATGATGTGGGGAATGCAGCTTAACATTACAATAGTCAATAAGGGAGCAGAGGTATGAAACGTAAGGGCAGGGATCTCAGTATGATTGCGCAATCAGTTTATCGAGGCTATTGGAATTCCATTGAACATGGCATGCATTGCACTGGCAAAGTCATCGATGTTTGGCTTTTATACCAGTAGCAAACTGACATTTTAACTTCCACAATACGAAGAGCTAAACACCTAAGAGAAGGCTCAACAAGCCTTGAGAAAATTATATTATAATCTGAAAAACTACGAATATTTTTTAGCTAGGAGTGAAAATTTAATTCCATATATATAATATCATATTGTTCTTCATTTATTTTGAAGGGTTTTGCATAGAGATCAGCTATAAAGGCTGGCCTTAAACCTTTGTCCTTACATATACAGAACATGTGAGCTCCATGAATGCTGGTCTGGAATAAATCTAGGGGGCCAGGTTATGTCTTCCATGCACTAAATAAATCTTACTGCAAATAGAAAGGAGGCCTAGGACAATTGCCAACAGACTGTACCGTGACGAATAATCTCTCTGGACACACAAAGTCCCACCCGATACTTAGTAGTGTTATTTATAATGTGATATTATGGTTTAATTCAAGTCATGTACTTTTCAGAATGGACAAACTTTCATAAGAAAAAGACCATCAGCTAACAACTTTTCCGTTAATATTTGGTTTTAACAAAGGAAGGCAAGAAAGTGGATTTCATCTGCTGATTTATCAACTGTTTAATATTTACTTTCACTGTACTGCTTTCATTTAATGCGTCTTCTATGTGCAAGTGCCAAGTACATCTTGTCCATGTACTCCATCCTGTACTGTATGAAAAACAATGACTAACAATACACCATTTAACATATGGGTGTAATCCGAACTTACCTAAAGGCAGGACTCCGTACAAGACTAGAAGCTGCTTGACATCACTAAGGGACGGCATCGGCTCTATGTCAGCCTGGCGTAGGGTGGTGCCCAAATAACTGTATTCAGCTGCATAATATACACAAGAGGATTAACAAACAGCTCTACAACATGAATGTGTCGATACCCAAATCAAACAATGATATCCAAGCTGATGAAATTAATTTGTTTATAGATGACACATTTTAAAGGTGGTGATACTCGTGTCGTGATTCTTATTACTTAAAAATGAGTGAAAAATAAATTAAATAAATAAATTAAACATACTGGCTCACATTGATCACGTTTGTATACATTGCTGCAGCTGGTGACTTAACACTATTTATCCTAGCGCAACTAAACTGGTTAAATCGATGAAATTAATTTATTTACGGCAAAAGACTACTGGAAAAATGTGCCAAACCATAACAGCAAATTAAAAATCACACTTTATAATTGATTGATTGTGATTACTCTAAAATGCTGAAATCTATCATATGGTTGGTTCCTGTAAAATACAGCAGATCATTGCTCTCTATATAATCATATTAAATATGCTATTGAAGCAAACCTGTCATTTGGAAAACCTATCATGCCTAAGGCAGAACTGGTAAGTATTAATATTATTTTACATCCTTTACTTGTCTAGCGACAGGGTTAATTTAAGAACTCTTACTGGACAGGTAGAGATGACAGGTGAGCAGGACTTAGCTTATAAGTCAAGTAGGTCAGGCCCTTAGTAACCAATAAATACTAAAACAGTGAGGTCAACAGAGGAGAATTTCCTGGCTATATAAGGTAATTACCGGCATCTTGAGATGTTTATACTTTTAAAGGTATAAGATGGCTGGCAGATTAAGCCCAACTCCAAGCAAACCTTCTTTTTTTAGTTTAGGATAGAACAATGAATTAATGGGAACCTCTATCAGATCTTTACCATGGTCTATGGCCCCATTGGAAAAAGCTTCCTGACTTTCTGCCCCTACAGGCAGGAGAAAAATATCCAGTGCACTAATTGCAAGAAACAACAGATTTTTTATAGTACATGAGGAAGGGTTGGTACCTCTTTCAGGTTATTATTGTTGTTTGTGTCTCCCTGTCCGGGGATCCCTGTACATGAGTTGAAATATCCCCAACATGGTCACTAATAACAATGAAAGTTTGACCAATGTATTTACAGTATTTTTGGCTTTAGCTGGGCTTAAAGTGAGTGCCTACAACATTACCCAAATCTACCCTACAGTGTGTAGGCATTCTCTTGGGAATCAAGACAGCAGCATTGTTTTGCTGGAAGAGAAATCAATGCATGCATGTAGAGTGGGACAGATAGGCATGGGAATACATGAAGTTCTGTAGTTCAGGGCTAACAATAATAGTTGGCATTTTAGTTCAGAAAAGGCACTGAGGGGGATTTATCCAAACTGGATCAGTTGCCCATGGCAACCAATCAGATTCTATCATTCATTTTAAAGGCTTAACTGAGCAAACTGAAGAGATAAGCTGATTGGTTACTATGGGCAACTGCTCCAGATTCTGTATGATCCAGTTTTAATAAATTCCCCCCTTTGTTGGCAGTCCAAATAGGAAGTTAAGAACATACTGGACCTCTTGCAGATCAAGGGGTAGTTTTCAGTGCTTACAGCATTTTTAAAGGGATAAAACACGGGAAAGCGTGTATATATTGGAGAGATGTACTAAACATGTCTTTTTTTAAATTTTACCCTGACATACTTATGGGTTGAATTATAACATGCTCACCCATGTGTATAGCTGTGTGAACATCGTTTGCAGCACATTACTGCCACTAGATGGAGCCGAGGAGAATAGGAATTCCCTATGCTCCTCGCTCAAACTAGTGGCAGTAATGTGTTGCAAATCTCACTTTCACAGCTATATGCTGGGCGAACACTTTAAAAATCAGCCCCTTAAAGTCCATATTAGGAGAACTAATGTCTGAACCTCTATGCTTTACCTATAAAGTCTGACATCTTGACAGGCTTTGATTTTATGAGAAGACCTTCTGTAACCAACTCCTCATATAGGGAATCAATGGTCCTGTGTGAGACACAAAAAAGAATGTTATATTTCTGACTATTTACCACAGACATAAGACATCACTAGCCAGAATTGAGAACTCTGTTTTGCATGAACATTCAATTGTATAGAACTGAATAGTGATACATCCCCTGCCAGAAAGGCTATAAATGTGTAAAACAGCCATAACTGAGCACCAGGTAAGATTCAAATGTTGCTTCTGGGCACATTACATTTGTATGATGTACAACTGTTCAGTTATTTTAAAATGAAAAACTGGACATGCAAAAAAAGTACAACAAATTAGAATAAGTCTAGCAAACAATGATCTTGTGTAGGGATTTTGGAGACAGGCTTTTGTATGTGTCAGAGCTGCTCTCTTCTCTATACAGTTTAGAAGGAGATCAAATACATTATAGGCACATTTGAAGGAAATTAGAAGGATTACAGATAAATCCTTAATGCAAGTTGCATGCTCCCCAAAACACACTGGGGGAAATTTATCAAAACTGGAGCAAACAGAATCTGGAGCAGTTGCCCATGACAACCAATCAGCATCTCTCTTCAGTTTGCTCAGGTAAGATTTGAAAATGAGAGACAGCGGCTGATGCAAGATTACTATACTACAAAATTATATTACAATAATATATTAGAACATACCTGTCGGGAGTTAGATCTTTTTCCTTCTTTTTCTTTCTTTTACCACTTTTCTTCCCTTTCTTCTTTTTCTATTATTAGAATATTTTTTTAAGTTAAGGTGTTGAAAACAAAAACTAAACTGGCATGCAAAATTCACTGTTAAAGTAGAACTAAGGCCAATTCTTTACTTTTTATTTCTAGATAGTTTTGAGAGGAATTTGAGCCTCTGTTAGGTTTTTGTGGCTGTCTGTGTCTTCGTAGGGGAGATTCATCCTCAATTTTTGTCCTGGTGTCTGTTATGGCCAAGAGAGAAAGTTAAAGAAATTCCCCAAAATTAAGTTGTCACTGGAACAAGAATAGTGGGAAACCTTCCAATGGGGACACTAGTTCTACTGACCCCAGTGACAACCAGGGTGACAACCAGGGATTTCTCTCACTATAAAAGTATTTCCTCTCACTTCCTGTTGTAGCTATCGGATTGGAAGTGAAGGGAAATCTCCCCTATGGGACACAAATGGCAAAAAAACCCAAAAAGGTTTAGAATCTCTGTTAAGTTGTTATTGCTGTCTCTGCTCTTTTTGTCGCTGTAACATACAGTAATAGGATGTGTTACATTTTACACTTGTTGTCAGAACAGTAGGTGAAGGGAATTCTTCCAACAGGGACATCTATTTCAATGACGACTGTTTTTCAAGAAATGTCCTCTTCACTCTCACCTCCAGGACAGGAAGGAGAGGGAAGACAGTAGACAGAAATTAAAAAAAAAAAAAAACACCAAAAAAAAAGGGCTTTTAAATGCTCCCTTTCAAAAAAAGAGGTTTTGGCTGTACATGCACTTTAAAAAGAGCTCATGTATACAATTGCATTCTCTTGTAGAAAACTGGAAGAATGAAAAATATATTTGTAATGTCTGAAATTAAAAACGAGAAAACAGACACTTTGGGGGTCTATTTATAAACAATTCACAGGGCCATTCACCCTGCAAATCTCTATGAACATTCACTTTGTGCAAATAGTGGCAAAAACATAAGTTCTTGGTATATTTTCTTTTCAGGTTGAATGTGATGTAATGTAATATCACATTTTGGCCACTAAATAAATACTTATTTCCTATGTTCCTCGGCTCCATCTGGTGGACATAGTGCCGTATTACATTACATTACATTTAACCTGAAAAGAACATATGCTGAGAATTTAAATGTTTGCCTGTTTTCATATGGAATGGATTCTCACAGAGATTCACAGGATGGTTTGCTGTGCGAAATGTTTATAAATAGACCCCTTATTATGAAGGAGGCCACTGCCTCTAAGTGAGACTGAAAAGACACAAGCCCTTTATAAGCATTAGTCTTGTCACTTACCTTTCCTTTTTTCTTCTTGCTCTTGTCTCTGTCCACAGACAGTTTCAGGTTCTGCAATTCTTGTCTCATCAACTCATCAACCTATCATTATATAGATAGATAGATATATCACAGGGGGAAATAGAGGGTTCCCTGTTCATACATGAAATATGAGCTCATGCTGTTGAATATTAACCCCTTGAATATTAACACTCTTGAATGTGGGTGGGCGTTATTTAAGTCCTTTCCCGCCCCTGCTCGTTCCTGGGTAGGAAAATGTATTCAGTTCATTCGGTGATGGCTGTTTACATACAAGCATTCCGGCGGCTATAGAGCCACACAATCTAATTCATGTTTTGCCTGCAAGTGTGTGCCCCCCAGCTGGCGGCTATCCCAGGCTCCACTGTCTCCCGTGCAGGCCCTGGACCGGCACAGTGGTTCTCTGAACTGGTAGCCAGAAAAAAAGCATGGTGAAGTAGATATGCTTTATCAGCTTCTTTGGGGGTCCCTAGGTGACATTAGGGGTCTAATAGACCCTTAATGTCTCCATAAAGAGGACCTGTCACTCTATATTTGCTATCACATAGGGGGGTTATTAGCCCCCTATGTAATAGTAATAAAGTTAAGTGTAAAAACAAATTATAAAAATGAAAGTCACATCTAAAAAAATGTATAACAACACGTAAAAAATGTTTATAGTCCTCCGCTCCTATGTACACACACATGCATACACAAACATGCATCGGTTGTGCCTACATGCAAAAGTTACGATTGTGCAGCACATTACATATCACCGCAAACTTTGGAGTGCGAGCAATAAATCTAAGGCCATCAATCACTGTTAACACTAACAGTAAAGCTGTTGAAGTAGTAAATGATTTTAAAGCGTCGCCTATGGCCAATTTTGGGAATGGTAGTTTTTCAGGATTTCGTGGGCACACACAATTTTAAGGCTTGAATGTTTGGTGAACATTTAGCTGATGTTTTATCAAAAAAATTGAGTAACAATAACAGGGTTATTCACTAAAGGGTAAAGAGTTTGGAGAAGGCCGGAGAAGTGAACAATCTAGGACAACATAGCTGAACTGGAAAATGAGCAGAATTGGAGAATTTTTCCAAATCAGCTATTTTGTCCTAGATTGCTCACTTCTCCTGCCTTCTCCAAACTCTTCACCCTTTTGTGAATAACCCTGTTAATGTTTTCCATAACATAATGTAGGGAAAACGTTTTTTTTTTTTTTTAATTTTCGCTACTTTTTTTTTTTTTATATAGCAAGAAATAAAAACCCCCAGTGAAGATTACCTCTAAAAGAAAGCTCAATTTGTCCCCCCAAAATTATGTAAAATTAATTTCGGTACGGCATTGCAAAGTACCGCATCGCTGTAGAGTGAAAAATGGCCTGGACAGGAAGGGGGTTTAACAACCGGGTGGGTCTTCAAGTGGTTAAATTACTGAAAAAGGTCAATCTAATTTCTATGTGCATGAGTAAGGAGGTTTAAAAAACAGCAAGGAAGATACGGATGCTTTTTAATATGTGTACATAACAAGGAATGCAAAGCAGGAACCATGATCCTCAATCATTGTAATGCTGGGTGGTAGGGTGCCAAGATCTGGGTTTTAGAGCATTCACAGAATGTCCAAGTTTATTCTCAGGTGACAAGTATTTATGATTACAGAAGCAAACTTCAGCCAAACCTGTATCCTAATCTCTTCTTCCACTTCATTCCTCTTGTCTTCTTTTATAAGCTCAGAGTCATGTGTCTGGTGAAGATTCCAGGACTCATCCCGATTTTGCCAAACACCTGCAAAAAAAGAAAACATGGACAATAGAATAAAGTTTGTAAGACTAGTTAGAAATGCAAATCCTTCTTTCATGCCCATTCTCACCCAAACAGTGGAAAGTATTCCCCTTGCCCTTAGTTCTCAACTGGTGGGTCGGGACATAAAAGTGGGTCGCGACCCCATGTTCAGTGGGCTAAACACCGGCACTCCATATATGCAAAATACGTCTATTTATTGACGTGCATCGTGGTAAAAAACAACAAACGTTTCGGGGTCACAAAGGATCCCCTTCATCAGGTAAAACATATGTTTTACCTGATGAAGGGTAGATGTATTTAGCAAATTTGGAGTGCCGGTGTCTCTGCTTTAGCTCATGATTGTTACGGCTGCCACCCGTTGACTACCGCAGCACCCAATTCTTGAAGGGATTCACGCGGTCAGGAGTGCGATGGGACCATGGACTACCCATGTTCAGTGGGTCGCTGCATGCCTTCCACTTTTCTAGGTGAGAGGCTCCCTAGCCTCCCCCTAGCTCAGCACTGTCCATTCTTACACTGAGCAGCCATTCAAAATATGCTGCCCAGCTCTGAGTGTTGACTTGAGGTAGGGTGGGCTGGGGGTATGGTCGCGAGGGAGCTGCATCCATGCGTGTAATGCTACTAGCTTCCTCGCATGTCCTGTAGAGGTGCCTGGACCGGATTGAAATCACATTCTGGCTCCCGACACCTCTACAGGCGCGCATGGGAGCTGTACAAGCAATGCCCATATGGATGGAGCTCCGTCACAGCACAGCAGCCCACACTGCCGTGCATTCCATTGCAGTGCAACTGGGTCACAACTTAACCAGTTGACATCTGGGGTGTTAAACCCCCTTCCCATCCAGGCCATTTTTTAGTATTCAGCTCTGTTTGCATTCACACTACAGAGGGAGAACAGCAAGGAGCTGATCTCCCTACCTCCTTCTCCTGACGCCCTCCCGAGCGGATCTTTCCTGCCCGTGCGCGCGTGCTAGGGGGCGCGCTCGAGCAGTAAAAAAAATGTCGTCTCGCGACGGCAACCCGCTGATGTGAGTCTGCCGTCCGTCCGTTTTTTCTTAACGAGCGGACGGCGAGAGGTTAATGATCAAGGACAAATGTGGGTCCTGAGGTTAAACAGGTTGAGAACCACTGCCCTAAGCCAAAAGTCAGCTTTCATTTTATAGAATAGTATTCAAAGATGGATTACCTTCATATGTGTGGTGTGCGGTGCTTATGTCTGGCAAGAACTGGCTTGGGTTCATTTTCCAGCCTGGATCCGGCTCCTAAAAATGCATCAAATAAAACACAGCTTTTAAATATAAACGCATAATCTGTTACAGTGATGTTTTAACCAGCAGACCAAATAAGACTGCACTGTACTATTCAATAAAAGGATTTATTCCATAACGCAGCTCTGTACCTCATCAAAGCAACATGTCTATTTGTAGCATAGTAATGGATTCCCTATTTGATTCAGTTATGATTACTGGGAATGTATAGTGTTTAGTATGTGCTTTCTTTTTATATTCAGGGATGCAAATAAATGTCTTAAAATTTTTCTTTTTTGGTTTCTGATGAATATGAAGATTTCACATTAACATTTCTAGCCAGAAGGTGGATCTCTAGGTACATTTGTATAGGTTTACCAGACTGACCCTATTGTACTGTCACATGATTGAGCAATTGAAGTGGGTCTTCACTATTTTTTTGAGTAAACATTCTCAATTACTTTAGTAAATCAGCATCATTGAGTCAGAGAAATAGTTTATCCATCTCCCTACCTGTCAGTTCTGCTCAGAGGGCACCGTGCAGACCTTCAGTTAGGCAGAGAGTCTAAAAGTAAGTAGCTTCTGCTGTTCTGACTCCTTAGCATTATGCTCTATGACAGTAGTGTATTCAATTTGTTTTCTTTGCCAAATAAAGATTTAAAAAAAATAAAATAAAATGCTTATACAATTTAAATAAAAAGGTAGACAATTTAACCCCAACCATTTAAATGCATTATATATGTAGCTAATATAAATGTCTAATTATTGTCTTTATATTAGCTTTCTGTACCCCTGCACAGCAGGATGCACTTAGGGCTTGTTGACACCTAATGCAGACCAGAGCTGCATGAGTTTCTGCACACGCAGTGCAGTGCATTCTGCCGCGTTTTTTGCCGTGTTTTTGATGCGTTCCGGGCCGTTTTTGTAACAAAAATTTTTTTAAAAATGTTTTAGTCTAAGATGGGCTTTCTGTGCGTTCCAGGGCGTTTGCATGCATTTTTGATGCGTTTGCATGCGTTTCCTTAACAGGTAAAATAGGGCTTGCCGCAGTTTTTTTATATGCTCTGGAACTGAACGCTGCGGTGTGAACTCAAGCCCAAAATACCATTGGAATATATTGGACGCAGTTTTGATCCGTTCTGTAACTGCTCTGCTCCTGGAACGCGCTTGGTGTGAACTAGCCCTTAAAGGAGAACTATGGGGTTAGGGCTTTTCCCCATAGTTCGCCTTAGGATAACGGGAGGACACAAACTAGCGTCCTCCCGTCACCCTAAGCTCAGTATACCGCGAGCTACAGCTCTCAGTATACTGAGACGCCGCAGCTGAAGCGGATCCCGACAATTATGTCTGGATCAGCCCAGCTGCGTGAGTGACAGCTTGCTCTGCCTATCTAGAGGCAGAGCCAGCTGTACCCGCCCCCTCCCCCGTCCGATCCGCCAGTCAGCGCTGGCGGATCGGAGTGGGAGGGGGAATCCAGCCCCTCCCCTGTCACGGCAGAGAGCTGTGACAAGATCGAGAAGTGAGCGAACGCCGGTATGTGTTCGCTCACCTCCCGATCTACTGAGCCAACCTGTGACAGTTTCATTGTCACAGGTCGGCTAGAACTACGAGGTGAGTGAAAAGCACTCACCTCATAGTTCTCCTTTAAAGTTTGCAGAAAGAGAGCACATACTAAGCGGAATGATGACCTTTTTAATGTTTTTATATTACTTCAGTGTTCAATCAGCAAACAGGTGATGGTCCGGTGAACAAACTGTATCACCTAATGACTGTGGTGAAAAGTGAGGTCACAACCTGGCTGTCAGTAAGCCAGGACCAGCCCTTGCACCCATGGTTCTGGGCATGTGGGCATAGTTTGGTTCATAGAACTGTGTACTGCCACGCACCTCTGCGCAGACATCTTTGCGCACCTCTCACAGCATGTACATGGACATGTGCACAGGCCTGTTGCAGACTTTGGTGCCAAACAGGGTATTTAAGGCTGTGACATTCTTGCTTCCAATGCTGACTGGTCTTCAGCTGTTCCCTGCGCTTGTGCCCCGTATTCTGCATCTCGACTTGATCTGTTACCGACCCGGCTTGCTTATCCTTCCCTCTGCTCTTCTGGATTCCTTGATCTCGGCTCAGCACTGACCACATTACTGTCTGCTGCTTTGTATTTCGCTCTCCGCAAGTTGCTGACTCGGCCTGTTCACTACTACATTTTGCCTGCTGTTCCTGAACCTCGTTGCCAGACCGTTGGTGATCTGGCTAGTCTTGGGCTTCACTTCTTACCGGCACTCGTGCCACTCTTATCCTTGCACACCTATTCTATTCCCAGGGGTTCTCAGACAAGAGCTGCTAGAGAGGCCTCCCTCATCAACTCAGACTCCCCCACGTTCTTGGTAGCCTATCCTGCAACTACTCTTCTGCGGCAGTCATTCGGCAAAGATAGTCACTGCACTTTCTGATAACCACTAGAAAAAATATAATCATAAAAAGATAGCACAGCAATTATGTAAAACATACTAAGATTTAGTTGTTATTATTATCATTATACAGGATTTATATAGCGCCAACAATAAAAGGAGGACATTACAAATCAAGACAAGATGGTAAGGAGGGTCCTGCCCGTGAGAGCTTACTATCTAAAATGTTCCCCTTAGGATGACCCCACATCTATATACCTCATCGCATACCTTATGTAACAATGAGACAACATAATAGCCGGTTGTGTTGCTACAAACAGATGTTGTCACAATTGTCCTGCACCTGCCTGCAGTTTGCATAATATAATTGGATGGTTGTTAGAGGTAAATGCAATTAACTTGAATTATATGGTTATTTGCACCCGTGGTTACCACTGCATCACTACACAACTTTCTTGTGAATGTTATTCCCATGGAAACTAACTGCAGTTCTGTGGAGAAGGTTGCGTAACACCAAACAATATCTTAGATTTGTTTTCACTTATTAGTAATATTTTGGAGAATAACATGCGTGACGGGGTGACAACTCTGGTTCTTGAGTTGATAAGTGGGTAGTAATAAAGGTTCACAAGTTCATTCATGGAGAGCACTGATGGTGGGTAAGATAGGCACCAGGTGTGATTACACGGATTTATGATTCACGTATGGAGCTGTGTACATTTAATTAGAGCACTGCTTGCTTTAGTGCAGAACATGTCACAATTTTCAGCAGGGATTTATCTCATAAAGTAAGAGTTAACAATCTGTTTTCTACAGGGAGAACAGCTAGTGATATCACCTAAATTTTATTATTACAGCTCCTTTAGTTTTGATCCTGAGATATGTGCTTTATTACATATCACACCCTACGTCATACAAAGGGTGTTTTTGTTCCAATGTTAGAAATCCAGGTTGAAATGTAGGGTTAGGGGTATGCTGGCCATGCATTTAGGTAGTTTTGTATACATTTCGATTACTTTCAATCACACAAATTACCAAATGGATTAAGGCAAATGTCCCAAACCTCTGATGGTAGGTTGCCCTCCTAGATTCACTGGTTTTTGCAATTGAAAGTGGTTCAAATTGCCACAAAATTGAATATTATACTGCCAGCATTAGGGTTAGGTGTTAAAGTGCAGATGAAGCCAACACTTTTTTTTTAGTTTTGGATAGAACACCTGTCAGGTTTTTATTGTTGTGTGTGGGCCCCCAACAGGGAGAGTCACCCTCTCTTTTTCTTTGTCCTGGTGACCGTTATCACTGGAAGTGAAAGAAAAGCTAACATTTTGGGTTGGCATCATAACAGGAATAGGGGGGACTCTTGTGACTCTGCTTACCACCGGGGATTTTCCTCCCTTTGGAGTGATGTTCTCTCACTTCTTGTTCTGACTTTTGGACAGGAAGTCAAAGTTAACCTCCCCAATGGGACACAGATGGCAAAAAAACTTAGCTGTCAGGGGTTATACTCTCTCTTATTCTATCCAACCTCCTTCCCTCCCAAAAAAGAAAACGTTTTAGGGGTCTATTCACTAAGCTACCGAGGGCAGCCGAGTGAATGACCGATCTGAAGTGAAGTGAGCCGAACACTGTTCGGCTATTCACTTCAGGCTGGTACGGCTGATATCAGCCGTACATCGGCTGAAATCAGCCGTACATCGGCTTGCTACGCGTGGCTTCGGGTCGGCCGAACATGCTCAGCATGTTCGGCCGTCCCCGAAGTGCAGAAGGAGTTCGACTCAGCCGATCCAACATCTGGATCGGCTGAGCCAAACCTCCGGCAGGCTTCTCACTGCTGTGCGGGCTATTCTTAAAGATGCCGAAAAGCAGTGAGTCAGCTTCGGCTTTCAGCACGGCTCAGCCGAGCCGTTGCATATGCGTTCGGCTCGGCTGAGCCGCTCGGCCATGATCGGGAGCTGTACAGGCTATTGTGAATACTACTGAACCGAAGGGGTCCTGGGGCCGAAGCTAGCTGAAGGATCGGCCGAAGCTACGGCCAGATCCTTCGGCAGCTTCGTGAATAGACCCCTTTGTATTTGTGCTACTTTAAGCTGAGGTTTAGGGTTCGACTGAAGATCAGGTGTTACAGTTCACTTTTTAGTTTAGGATAAAATACGTTTAGGTTTTATGTATTCTTACAGCGACTCTAAAAAATCATAAACAGACTACTCCTTGATGCTTTTATTAGTGGCCCATGTTACAAGAACATTTGTACTGATGCTCCTGCATCAAAATACATGGGCTAATAATCTGAAACTGAACATTAGCATGCTATTATAGTAATAGGCAGACGTTTATTAATAGGACTGTACAATAAAAAATACACTGATATGGGTAAAGCAACATTATTTAAGCAGAAGGCAGGTATCCTAAAGTGCTGTATGTAGCTATTGGACAGATATGGGAATGTGTCAGTTTTTGGGGTGCCTACTGGCTACTTCAGGGGTGCCTCAAAATGTTTGCACAGCATCATGCCTTTCCATGGTGCAAGAAGACTTCAGATGTGAAGGGGGTTCCAGATGTAAAGGCAGGGTGTCTGATATGAAGAGGGCTCTTGATGGAAAAGGAGTAGGCTCTAATGTGAAGTTGCTCCTAGTTTTAGTGGGAGTTTTCTGATGTGAAAGACGGGAGCTTCTGATGTAAAGGGGGACTTTAATGTGAAAGTGGGGACTTGGATGTGAAAGGGGGATTCTGATGTGAACGTGGGGGCTCTGATGTGAAGAGGCCTTTCTGAGTTGGGGGAATCCCTTTTTTGTTGTGTTTTTGAGTGGGTTCTCTCCTAAAATTCATACCAGACCCCTATCTGGGGTAAAGGCCTGGTATTGATTTTGGTGGGGCCGTATGCTGTTTTTAAACATGTTTTTACATAGTAGTCTGGAGTGCCTTAAGGTTTTGCATAATTTTAAAGGGTGCGGGTATTGAAAAAAAAGCCGAGAAACACTGCTGTAGTAAAAGATCTGAGCCTGGGTGTTTGACACGTGGCTACATACAGAAGCCAAGGGTGCTGACAATTGCAGGTGTGCCTTTAGCTACAAAGTGTATGTTGGTACTTCTTGCACAGCCTCACAGAGAAACACAAGCACACAGTCTGATATGCATGCTGCTCATGGCTTGACAACAGGATGGAAGCTACAGCTTTATTTTCTACCTTATTCAATACAACAGGGTATATACCATAGATATAACAGAACACTGCCATCTAGTGACTGAAAATGTATACTGCAGGAGTTATTGCTATAAACACAGTAATGTGTATTCTAACAGTGGACATAAGAGATGAGGTAGTCATCTAGCCACAGTGTTAAAGTGAAAGCAATGCCTTTTCTGGGCCATATGGTGTTCAAGTCAAGGCTCTATTTTCACTTCACAAACCTTGTACACAACTTTCCTCAAGAAACCCATCCTGAAAGTAAGCATCTATGCAAGCATATAACTTTATCACTGTGATATCCTAGTAACTTTACACTTTTCAAACATTATTTCTTGCACAAAAAATAGAATGTTTTAATATATGAAAGGGAATAGCTTTACCACTCACGCATCATATATTTTAATTTATACATATAAGGCTTACATTAAAAAATGTTTCAGAAGAAAGGAAAAGGACATCAGACAGACTAGCCGCAGTGCTGAGCCAAATGTCAGAGGTCGCACAGTGTAGACACATTTTTTATGGGGCAAGTATACGGAAAAAAAGGCAAGGTGCCAGCTGCCAATTTGTTTCATGTCACTACCATTGTTACAAAAACACGTTTATGTGGAAAAGTGTATGGCAACAAAGTTCTAATAATAATCCCTTAATAATCCAAGTCCTTTGAGGGGGATGTGTGGAGCCGATCTTCTGTTATTTCTGGGGCCGGAGGGGAGGGCGGATGGGGAGAAGACTATGGTTACACATTGATTAAATGCATATTTTCAGAGATTGCCATCAAATTGTAACCACATCTTTCCTCTGACCTGCAGGGCCCACTTTCTCGGCACGTTGGCTGTGTTTCCTTCACGTCCCCGGAGCCAGAATCCCCTCTGTAGCCAGCTTGTGTCATTCAGCAAAGCGAGTCACACTGTTCACTGTTCTTTGAACCAAGCACCACTTTAACACACATTGAAGCTAATGGAATCACATCATATCTATGGTATACAAGTCATTTTATCATGACTGCACAGATCTCCATGGGTAAAATCACAATTCAGTTACACATTTAAAGCTTTTTTTAAAATAAAATAATATTGTTAGATGTTTTATAGCAGAGGCTTGTTTTAGTTTAAAGCAAATAACACAAGGAGGGGTTTGCATGGGAAGTCATGAATATTCAGCCTGCTGTGTTAATAAAGGTCAGTGTCCAGTTAGTTTATATGAAGTAAATGCACTAAATGTTAGCTAAATATATTAGCGGGATATTTATTTCAATGAGCTCTAAAGTAATAGGAATACACACTATAGTTGTTTTCGATAATGCAATCAACAGTATCTTAGGGTCAAAAAGGAAAGGTATTTAACATTTTCATGTCATGGTTTGCCAACTTATGTGCATATTGATATCACAATGATACCTGAACTGAGGCTTAAAGGAATTCTAAAGTCCCAGCATATATCATCCTGTTATAACATCAACATTGTAATAGGAATACACACTAGAGTTGTTTTTGATAATGCAATTTCTGGAATATTGTCTGTGCCATGCGCAACACAGGAAAGACAGCGGGAGCTTAGAGAGCTAAACGCATGGCTAAAGACCTGGTGTAAGAGGGAAGGCTTTGGGTTTCTAGAGCACGTGGCTGACTTTTTATTGGGGTACAACCTATATGCTAAAGATGATCTGCACCTAAATAGAAGGGGGACTGCTGTGCTAGGGGAGAGGTTCATGGGATGGTCGGAGGAGTATTAAAACTAGGATTGAGGGGGAAGGGAGAGTTAGAATATAATGGGGCAGATAAGTCAAACAGGTGTCAGACTATAATGGAGGGTGGAACAGGGGAACAAGGGGGGAGGGAATTTGAACTGGATAGGAGATTCCCATGTTGCAAACAAACATTGGAGATCATAGTACTAATTGTACTACAAAAAAGATACAGCTATTACAAGTGAATAATTTAAAAATGGCTTGAATTGTTTGTTCGCCAATGCCAGAAGTCTGCACAGCAAAATGGGAGAATTGGAAGCTTTGGTGCATGAGAACTATGATATAATTGGCTTGTTCTTCACATTATTGGACTGTTAATATTCCTGGCTATGCTCTCTTTCGGAGAGACCAGGTAAAAAGAAAAGGTGGCGGTGTTTGTCTCTTTGTGAGAGGTGATCTTAAAGTGAGTGTGAAAGAGGACTTTGTTGATGGTGAGTGTGATGGTGCTGCGGCATTATGGGTGGAGTTGTATACTGGTATGCATAATGTAAAGGGAATTTTTTGAGTTTGTTACAGGCCCCCAGTGTTAATGAGGAGATAGAGATTCAGCTCACAGATAGAAAGGGCTGCAAGGGTGGGGACAGAAGTATTATTGGGAGATTTTTACTATCCTGACATTGATTTGCATAATGGCACTGCTGGAACAGTAAAAGGGCAGACATTTAGAAACTTATTGCATGTCAGATTTATTGTGCAGTATGTAGAAGCCCCAACTAGAAATGATGCTCTTCATATAACAAATATTCATATAAAAGAACAACTGGGTAGCAGTGACCATAATATGATTTCATTTCACTTAAGTTGTAAACAACATGCACATGCTGGAAAAATAAAAACACTTAACTACAGGAGAGCAAATTTTCCCATGCTGAGGGCTGCTCTTTAAAGACTTAGACTGGGAGGGAATATTTTCATCAAAAACCACAAAACAAAAATGGGAATGTTTCAAATCAGTTGTTCACAAACACACAGCAAAATATATTCCTGTAAGCAATACGTTTAAGGCTAAACGTAAAACCCATATGGCTCACATCCAATGTTAAAAAAGCCATAAAGAATATGAAAAGGACATTTAAAAAATATAAAAATGAAGGAACACTGTCGTCATTTGAAAGCTACAAAGAATATAACAAAATATGTAAAAAGGAAATAAAGATTGCAAAGATTCAAAACGAACGACAGGTTACAAAAGAGTGCAAGATTAACCCCCAAAAATATATAAATATAGTATTAGTAAAAAAAAGCCAGGTCTGAGCATGTAGGCCCCTTACAAGATAAATCAGAGTTGGTAACTGGGGACAAAGAGAAGGCAAATCTATTAAATACTTTCTGCCGCTCTGCAGAAAGGAACAGGATGTAACTCAAGTCAGTGCCATAGTCGCTAATGAACCATAATGGCTGAATAATGATGTGGTCCAGACACAGTTAGACAAAATTAAGGTGAACAAAGCACCTGGACCGGATGGCTTACACCCACGTGTCCTCAAAGAGTATAATTTCAAAGCCATTGTATCTAATTTTTAGAGACTCTCTAATGACTGGCTTGGTACCGATGGATTGGTGCAAGGCCAATGCGGTGCCTATATTTAAAAAGGGATCAAAGTATTTACCAAGTAATTACAGACCTGTAAGCTTAACTTCAATATTTGGGAAGATACTTGAAAGTTTGATCAAGGATCACATGCAATTGTTTTTGCTTGAAAATAATATTATAAGCGATAGTCAGCACAGATTCACAGAAGACAGAAGTTGTCAAACAAATCTACTTTCTTTTTATGAGGAAGTGAGTAATAAATTGGACAGGGAAATTGCTGTGGATATAAAATACTTGGACTTTGCAAAAGCGTTTGACACAGTTCCAAACAGGGGGCTAATGTATACGTTAAGGTCAGTAGGTATAGAGTATTTAGTCTGTAATTGGAGAGAAAACTGGCTTAAAGATCGTATTCAGAGAGTGGTGATCAATGCCTCATACTCGGAATGGTCTGAGGTTGTTAGTGGTGTCCCCCAAGGTTCAGTGCTGGGCCCCTTACTGTTTAATCTTTTTATAAATGATATAGAGTTGGGGATTAAAAGTACTATTTCTGTGTGTGCAGATTATACCACGTTATGTAGTGGGATACAGTCCTTACAGGATGCCTCCATCTTACAAGCAGATATGAATGCACTGTGTGATTGGGCATCTATTTGGCAAATGGTTTAACCTACCTGGCGGTCTGATTATGCAGTATTTTAGCATGCCAAAGCGGTACATTGTTTTTCATGGAAATTTGTTGTTTTATATTGTAGGACTGTAATTCTTAGTAAATCTTAGAAATAACTCACCTAAATCTGTCCAAACAAGAGTCCAGTAGACATCCCAGGTATGATAAAGTTTGAAACACGAAATCATAAATTATAATATAATAAATAATTAGAAATAATGATACAAAATAATAATATAATAATAATAATAATAAATGTATTTAAATAATGTAATTAAACCAAAAACACTGACATCTGTCCAAACAAGGGTGCAATATTACTAGTCACTGTAATGCTAGACACTGCATATTGCTTTAGTAAACATCTCGGGTATGATAGATTTTGAAACATGGGACAGCACAAAGCCCGACGTCACAATCAGGACAATGGAACCTGGTTTCTTTTCTGATTTTTTTTCCCACTGTCATCGCGCTTCGAGCAACAAACCACGCACATCCTTGTAGGTGCTAACTTTTCCTCTGTTGGTGGGATGTGGTCCATGAAGTGACGACCAATCAGGCGTTCTGGGTTGACACGCCAACAGCACGACGTCCAGCTCTATTTACTGATGGTGTTTGGTGGTTCAAGAAGATTCGTTCGGCAACTTTCCAGCGGACGCAGAACGCAGGCATTCCACAAGCACTGCTCATGAAGATGCCTGAAGATCTTCTTGTAGTACTTATTTTGCTGTTTCCGCATTGCTGGGTAGAATTTCATTGCTTGGTCGGCTCTGTTGACACCTCCCATGGTGTTATTGTAGTCTATCACTACTTGTGGCTTCATGACTTCTCTCCCCCCTTTCGTGCGTACCATAGCAGTGGATGCATTATGTACTGTACTAATTAGGCACACATCTTTCTTGTCGCGCCATCGCAGTGCCATCATTTTGCCTTTCTGCCAGGCAACCATTTCTCCAGTCTTCAGCTTCTTATTGCCAAACATTGGCGGCATGTTGCGCTGATTAGCCCTAACGGTTCCATAGGCATTTGTTTTGTGTTGCAGAAGAAACTCATAGTTCTGGAGATGTGTAAAAGTTGTCCGTTGTTACACAATAGCCCTGATTTAGCAATGGCTCAATGAGAGAAAGAACGGAAGATGTTGCCATTCCATAGTTGCTGTATTTTGGATCGAATTGTGTTCCTTTTCCAGTGTATATGACTGAATTCCAAATGTAGCCAGTTGATTATTCGCACAGCATATAGGATTTTACGCCAAATCGTACTCTCTTTGATGCTATGTATTGAACCCAGCTGAGCCTTTCCTTGTAGGCCATTAGACCTTTATCTATGCTGATGTCTCTTTCTGGCACATAGCTCTGTTGGAAATTCTTTACAATCATTTGGGATACCTTCCAAATTTTCTTCCGTTTTGGTGCAGGATGAGTGGTTTCATCGAATTCTTCATTGTTTGCAATGTGTGTAAAAACTTCATGATGACGGAAAAAGTCAAGATTATACATGATTGAAGGAAATCTTTAATGGCTTTGGTTCAGTTTTATTTTGGCTATTTTTTTTTTAAATGTATACATTTTAAATTGTTGTATTATTCCAGATCACTATAAGTTAGCATAAAAGAGCTGCTTCCTTGATTGGATTTTCTGATCAAGGTCTCATGTCAACTGGCGTTGTTTTCCTTCATTTTATGTGCATTAGGAACGCACATTAAATGCATGTCAGCAAAATCACATTGACTTCAGCTGAGCACTACACATGGCAGATCAGAGCTGTTACTGACCTGTTGGCATTGAGCTGTGTTTCTCTGAATGTCTTATTAAGGTGCATTTGAACTGCAGGCAAAGCAGGTCAAATGAAGCCTTTGCTTGACAAGCTTTGCGTATTCCATTTGAATGGGGTTAAATGCCTTTGAATGAAAAACGCAGCATTTGACTAGAACACCCCTCGACATAAACCCTTACTGAGTTATATAACTGAGCTCATAAAACCACAGACTTCACTCATCAAAGAAACAATGGATCGAGGAAACTAATATCCTTTAAATTTGAATATGCTACAGTATATATTAAATTAACATGACATTAAATACATTGTTTAGTTCTGACCATTAAAAAAAAAGAAATAAGTTAGTCCAGTCAGTATGGCAGCCTGCACAATGGCCATGAATTGCTTTATGTGGCCTCAACACTATACACAAAGGTTGCAGATTTCCATCAGTGAAACATTTACTATGAACCAAAGCACTGATGGATCAAGTTTGCTTGATGCTAAACACTAATGCCAGATGGAATTAATGCTTAATGGGGCAAATTTGATGTTTTTGACACACAACATGTGGACCAGATTAGAGTGCGTTACTTGTTAACACATTTTGATAGCATAATATAATGATCTTGTCCCCTATGGCAGTACTCTGAAAAGACTCGCTGTCTCTAAATCCTTTCCAGCATAGGATCTTGCATGTAGATCACTCATCCCAGCCAATTCCAGTGGCCATTGCAGAACATCCACAGCAGCTTTACCAGAATTATTTTGGGACATTTTACTGGAAACAGGCCTCTGTGAACTGTATTTATAGAGTTTATATATATTCAACAGACCACTTGAAAAAACCTTGAGGTACTATTTCACAATAGATAAGCAATTCAGATTTTGTACTGCAAAGCTGGTGTTGCATATTATTCCATATAGTTTTACAGTCACACATGCTTTAGAAGGGCATTTCAATGGATAATGTGACTATATGCCAAATAAAAACAAAGTAAAAATATTAATAGTAAAAAAGCTATATCATATGGCCCCAAAAGCATCAGATGTGGCAAGCATTGAGGAAAACTTTAAAACGCGTAAGTTAGCTTTACTGAAGCCCCTAGGTTGGCCATACACTATGAGATTTTTCTTGTTCAGCCCCAAGAAAAAACTCTCAGTTCCACCATCCACAGTAACAGCATGGATGGTGAAATGCCCCCTAGCTGAGCTATTGCATTCTGACAGAGGCAAGTGTGCCACTGTCAGGATAAACGAACAGCAAATATATCTGATTGGCTGCAGTCACGAGACAAAAGTAAAATTAAAAATATGACCAGTGTATGGCCAGCTTTAAAGTACCCTTCAGCTTCAATCTGGCAGCAGTAAAAACAGATCCTAATAGTAGGCTTTAGCAATAAAAAAAATTGCCTGAAGCAGACTAAAAGTTTAAAGCCACAGATAGCAATTAGTATTTGTTCCAATATTCCCGGACTGGAGCTGAATGGTGCTCCGGACCAAGTAACATGAATATTTACAAAACGTGTACTGCACTCTGTATTGACCACCTACCCCCTCATACATTGTGCTATATCCACATACATATACTGTACATATACTGCAGATACATAATGCATCACTCTATTAAAATATGTGCTCTTCTTATCATAAATTACTGTACAAAGTCTTTAGTGCATTGTCATCTGTCGACGTGATTGAAAATAGCATCAAGTCCACAACCTGTTTATTGTGAAGTAATGAATAAACTTCAAGTAATATAAATGTTATATCATTTATTTTCACCATCACACACAGACTAGGTTCAGACAGTTTTTTTTAAACATTTTGGATGGAAAGGGGAATGGGCGTGCGGCACTTCTGCCTTACAGTACTGGGGTTCCTGCTGCGTATCCTGATCAGGACACTATCTGCAGGGAGTTTGCATGTTCTCCCCGTGCTTGTGTGGGTTTCCTTCCACACTCCAAAGACATGCTTGAAGGCTAATTGTCCCCTGTTTAAATTGGCCCTTGTATGTGTGTGAAATAGGAACCTCCGATTGTAAGCTCCTCAAAGGGCAGAGACTAATGTGAATGTACAGTAAAAGTAAAGTGCTGGGTAACTTGTCAGTGCTATATAAATACCAAAAATAAATAAATTGTCCAAAAAGTTTTGACATGAACTGTCTACTGGTATGTTCTGATTCTCTAACATTGGGAGTCTTTTTACTGATAGTTATTTCAATTATTTGTAATACTAACTTTATCAATCCCAAAATGCTATGTGCTTTGAAATGTGTATCTCCTGATTCAGTGGTAATATATCTCCAAGTTTACTTTCATGAGTGTGGTGAACAGTATGGGAATGGGATACAATACATTTTGTGGAACACAAAACCAAGAGCTGGGCACTGGTTACATGAAACATGGTTACATGAAAAAGATGCCAGTATGTTTAAAAAAAAATATATTGCATGTATTTAAAGCAATATCTATTTTCTTTTAGGTGGTCAAGCATGAAAAAGAGTTTTCCCGTTTGGGCACTAGGTTTAGAATGGTCTATGGTTGGTCTAAACAAGTATGCTGTTCTGCCAATGTGTCCAGACATAAAAGTGTGAACTGCTATTCTCACTAGTCAGCTGAAAAATAAGGAGCTGGTAGACTGTACAATACTGGATAAAGATGATCAAAAGAGACTGTAAAAGTCTGCCAATGCTGCTTCCCAAAAAAAGAACTCTTAAAAAGAGAGTAGATTGTTACTTATATTTACTTTGGATCCTCCAATCTGCAGTTTAAAGAGAATCTATCATAAAAAAAACTTTGGTTGCCGGTCTATGCCTGCTGTAGCCTCTAAAATTATTTTACGTCCAAATATCAGGCAAAGGTTTGGCACTATATCTCTTCTCTCCTTGTGTTATCTTGGATGTTTGCATTAACAATTTGAAAATTACAATTTTACAACATAATTTAGTAAATAGACCACAGCTATCCTCTCCAAAAGTATTGTGAGTGACTAGCCTAGATAGGCCAGCAGTAACGTTACCCTGGAAATTACTTTAAAATGTTGGAAGCTGTGTTATGTTGTGACTCCAGGAAAAAAATACTTTTAACCCTTGAAGTGAGGCTACACCTACACTGGAAGAGTTAACTGTTAGTTTTTGTCAAGGTTAAAAAGTTATACTCACCCAATGCTCCAAGCCAGGTTACTCTTAGACCAGTCCCTGGAGCCTTTCTCCACCTCCTGTGCAGCAGTCTGAGGTCCCGTAACTCTTCATGTCTATACACAATGTATAGACATGAGGATGTTGAGGAACATTCCAATGCTGGAGCGGAGGATGAGACAGGCTTGAGAGAGCGCTGTGACAGCTGGCCGGCTCAGAGCTTCGGGTGAGTATATATTTGTTATTTTAGCACCTAGAAAAAAAACGAGCACTAAGCCCTTGCAGTGCGGGGGTAGCCCCACTGCAAAGGTTCAGGAAAAGTTCTTCTTTAACATTGCATCACTCTATTAGCATAGTAATGGATACATTCTTATCTTAAATGAATCCACTGTATCTTGGTTCAGCTTCCAGTGTCTCAATTCAGTTCAATCAGAATATGCAATGATGATGCTGACTGTAATTCTTCAATGAGCCTGAAGGTAAAGAGGTGACTCAGAACTTTAAAGCCCAGCTGTGGGTGAGTAATGTCATATTATATATTCTGGTCATTTACCATCACATTGACCCTAACATTGCATGGTCTGGTTTTACCACCTATGGTTATACTGGTGTTCCTGTAATATGGCATTAATCACCATATGGCATTAATCAACCAAAGGGGCTTCAAAGTGGAAAGCTAATTATGCAACGTTGATGCATATGTAGTGACTGTTGCACCTGATAAGAGATTTAAATTTCTGTTCAGCCAAATTTGTGATTGAAAAATCTATTCCACACTGCAGATCAAGTCAGGAGGCACTCTTACTTTCTGGTTACGCTTTTCAGCTTCTGTATCACCTCTTTACCTTCAGTCTGATTGAAGAATCATCAGCATTATCTCTATGGGGATTCATAGCTCAATGAGCTGACACATGACAGAGGAATTTTAACCAAGATATAGTGGAGTACTTTTTATGGCTATGCATTGTGATAGAAGAGTGTAAATCAGAAGCCATGTATTTAGCTGTTCATTCAGAGTTCCACTTTAAAACATTAGAGCCATTGGATTCAGATATAACAGATGTTTTTTGCTGTAGTTATACAACCCAAGTCACGCAGAGTGGATTTCAAATTTTACGCTTTATCAGTATGAAACATACACACACTGCTTATAAAGGTCCCGTATTGCTATTATATGTCTTTCTGACGGCATTTGATCCAGCTACTTGAGTTTTTATGCTGCATATGTCTGCTGTGCCCATAAAATCTGAGACTGAGAAGCAGCAGCACAACATTTTGAGCTGTCACGTGTCACAGAACAGCTGCCTTCTTACCTCTTCTTTGCCTTTCCCCTTCTTCCCTTTAGCTTTATCTTTTTCCTTCTTTCCCTTCTTCTTCCCTTTTTCTTTCTTCCCCTTTTCCTTTTTCTTTTTATTTTTGGCCTCCTCTTTAGCTGCAAGCTCAGCAGCAACCTGAAAGATAAATATAAGAAAGAATGATGCTCTGCGGGTCATGACATTTTTCATAACTCAAACACATTTAGATATGCAATATTTGGATAGTGCAAAATATCACATCACATTAACCTCCCTGGCGGTCTGATTATGCAGGATTTTAGCATGCCAAAGCGGTACATTATTTTTCATGGCAATTTGTTGTTTTATATTGTAGGCCTGTAATTTTTAGTAAATCTTAGGAATAACTCACCTAAATCTGTCCAAACATGAGTCCGGTAGACATCCCGGGTATGATAAAGTTTGAAACACGAAATCATAAATTATAATATAATAAATAATTATAAATAATGATAAAAATTATAATATAATAATAAAAAAATGGTCCAGTAAATGGGAATTCTGGGGCGCTGCGTGATCCGTACCACAGTCAATAGAGTACAGTAAAATGCAGGCAGGGCACTGGACAAAGCTCCAGGGACAAAATTGAAGTTAAAAATTTGATACATATATGTAATTATAGCAGATTACATTGTATTGTGTGGATTCTGTGTAAATGTCATGTTTGCACTTTTGAATTTCCCGCCGGCTCCACCCCCCGCTGTGATGCCGAAAACTAAACTGAAAGACGAATGCCGTCATCAGCGCACACAGCGGGCTCGCAGGGACAAGGTAAGTGACACTTTTGCGCAATCCCAAGTGTGGCTCGGGGTTACCGCTCTTGGTACTGAAAATTAACCCTAAGCCACACTTGGGAATACCGCCAGGGAGGTTAAAGCCATCTTTGTGGAGCTTGTATGCTCTGAATACTTTCCCACATTTTCCCATAATGCTCTGGTTTTTCTCACTAACACAAATGTATTGATGTCCGCATACCTAGGCTTTACATTGGCAGAATATTTTTTTTTATTTCAATATACTTACGATGAAAGTTCCTTTTTATAGTAGGTATAGGCATTCTTTAGTCCGTGAGATTCTCAATGACCATAGTGCTGTAGAACAGACATAATGTAGGAATTCTTTTTGCTTTTAACTTCTACTTCTCATGCTGCTCTTGCTGAGTAATCAGTGAAAGTCAGGCAAGGGTTCTCCACACTGCTCTGTACCATGACAATAATTATTTCAAATGACCATGCCATGCCTAACTGATAAATTGTCCCAGGTCTAAGCATTCTTCTCTTGCAGACTTTCTTTAAATTCTGAGTTTATCTTCAATTCTCAAACCCTTCTCTACCATATAATTACCTTTCCTTCACTCTTCTGCTTTGTTAATCTTTAAAGTGTAGACATACAGAAATGGGCACTAAATCACATGAGGAAAGATCCCAAAGCGCATTTAATTGTGTGCATTTGAATAACATAAAAAAACAGTCAATGCATTTAAGGGACAGCACCACTCCATCTTCATCAGGGCTTAGAAAAATGGAATGAGGACTTGAATGGACTCAGACAAGCTGTAACAAGAGTGATCTTTATTTGGTCTGATTTACAGTGGCCTTATAATATTTATATATTGTGATCCAGCTGCAGCTGCTATGCTTATCTTTAACAAGGACATCTTCAATGTTCAGCAATAAATGCCTGTAATTTTGTTTTCATCCCAAACCCACTTTATTTATGGTGAAATTGGTGAGAAGGGTAGTTTGACCACCCCTGCTTAGGTTTCCAGGGCTTGAAAGACTGACAGCTTTTTTTAAAGCTTCATGTTTCAAACACAAACAAAAAGTAGTGAATAGCCGAACGGTGTTCGGCTCACTTCATTTCTGATCGGTCATTCACTCGGCTGCCCTCGGCAGCTTTGTGAATAGACCCCTATGTTTATAATGTACTTTTACAGTTTTTATAAAGATTTTTTAACACCTTAAAGCTAAATATACCACATAAGACTACTACCTTCCCATTCTGAGTAATCGTCAATATATCTGTTACCTATTTGAAGACCTTTTCAATAAAATTATTTTGGACCGGAAAAGTCAGTCCTCTTTAATATTGGCCTTGGGGACAAATGATGCCCTGATTTCCAGCCCTGTCTTCCCATACAAATAAGAGATCAGTTTCACCTTTCTTTCTCATACAATATTAAATAATTGTCACCTTTTGTGTACTGCCCTAAAAACACTCTCTTTGCTGAATTATAAATGAATCCAAGCACAAATAGAAATACATTTATTTTCTCTTGGTGCCTAATGATGGATCACATTTTTCACCAGTCGGCATCATAGAAATCTATCTGTTTTTATCTATTTAAGCACATACCTAAAATAACGGGTTACATTTAAAGCCCAAGTTCAGGAAAAAACATTCAGGCAAAACCGATTTTTCTTTTCCTAACAGACCACTGATGTCCCCTGTGATGATGCTAGTTCTTTTGCTATTACACACTGACTGGGTTTTGAGTCACTGAACTAAACAAGTATACACATTAGGAAAGTCACATCCTTATCTGCATACTTGTTCCACTTATATGACACATTTTTTTTTTTTAATCTATGCATGCGAGATAGGGACTTTACATTTTAAGCTCCTTGAGGGCAGGGACTGATGTGAATGTGCACTGTGTAAAGCGCTGCCTAAATTGTCAGCGCTATATAAATACAAATAATAAATACCTAGCAGATGCATAATTAGTAATTTCAGCCTCCATGTTTCTCTCAGTTTCCTTTAATCCCACTGGGGAGATGAACCCCACTTCTCATACCAATGACAGGGGTCAAAGGGATAGGAAGTAATGGGAAATATGTACAAATGGACCTGCGCTATGGTGATAGTGATACACCCATCTGCTGTGTTCAATTTGTATGGAATACACACAAATTAGCTCAAATGAAATCCAAATTTCGCTGCGCTCAAGTGAATGATCTATATAAAATGTGATACAAATCTAACAAGTTTTGTCTTTGATGCAGTTTTCTCAGAAAGATTTTATTTTCTTGTAGATATTTATCACTTTATTATATCCCACATTTGAATGTAGTGGTTTCTGAGAAAACTGCATCAAAGACAAAACTTGTTATATTTGTATCACATTTTAAATAGATCATTCACTTGAGCGCAGTGTAACTTGGATTTCATTCAAGAAATGGGAAATCCCTCAAATAGGAACAGAGGCAGCAACAAAAACATTTTACTTCAGGACCTATTAACCCCAGAATGTAGTGTGTCACAATGCATGATTTTTTGTGCACTGAGGTGTGCACTTAAAAAAAAAAATGGACTTTAACTCACGTCCACATGTGAAAAAATAGGTCCTGCTGCATTTTGTTTTTGCAATGCGCATCAAGCATTGTGGGTGTGACATAACACAGCTGTGTTCTGGAGATACAAAGAGGTGCCTTTTAGGTGCCTTTTAGCATGAACAGCACCGCAATGACCTACAGTGAGCATGGCGTGTTAGCACATTTTGAAGTGATGGGCTTGTTTTACTGCACATTACTAAAACATGCTGATGTGAATAAGCTCCTTAAGTGGACTTTGCAAGGTCCACTTATTTAATGTGTCTTCGTCTAATGCCAAAAATCTGCAATAAATAATCAAACAAAAAAACAAAACTTGTAGGGGAAAAAAGTTATAGAAAGGAAACATCACATTCCATCCACTAGAACCTGGGAACTGCTAAGTAATCCAAATCTTGGGAGAATATGCTCCTGTAGTGTTCTGTAGCTTCATCCTGCAAGATTTTGGCTACTCAGCATTTACTAGGATCATGTTGGATCAAGCGTGACGACATCCCTCTCATTATGGAAGCTGGGGGAATGGTAAGTATGTATGTAAGAATATATATACATTTTTATTGCATAGTCTAAATTTAGAGTCTCTGTCAAGTTTTCATTGTTACGTGTGCCTTCCTGTCCCTGTGTACCCCCTTTCTCTCACTTCTTGTCCTGGTGTTACCAAGATAAAATAGATTTAAAAATCTCCCCAATGGAGGTAGAGGTTGCTGTAAAAAACAGAGGTCCTAACCCTTTCTTTATAGTATTCACAAAAAGGTTTTTAAAAGAGTTGGACTTATTTTAAATGATAATACATTTACTGTCCAAAGCGGGTGCTTGTATGTATGAACTACTTAAATATAAAGACCAGAATAGTCTAGTAGTTTGTCAGTTATCGCTAAGAATGCATACAGTGTCCTAGCCAAGATAACTAACATACCATAGGACATCCCTAGTTACAGGGCAAAGGTATACATATGTCTTTCATTTGCTTTTCTGCTTTATTTACTATATTATTGGATTATTTATGTGGTTAAATGTTAGGTTTTCATCTTAAGCTTAGCGGTTTGAAGGGGGAATCTTCTGGATTGCTGCCGTCTGGACACAATATGTATGATACATATTCTGCCTCCTTGGCAGAGTTTAACATACATTTATTTCATCTTCACTGCTCTCCATTCTCATTCTGTGTCCACTGATGTTTTCAGACCCTACAGTCTGTTAGCAGATGATGCACTGACAGCAGGATACAGACAGGTTATTATTAACATGCTGTTTAACATGGACATTTGTAACACAATAGTCCTTTTTTTAGTGGTCTTTCGAGATGGCATATAACATCTGCCCAAACCTTTACAATTAATTAAATAATGATATCAAAATCTGGAAAGAATTTGTCTCTTAAATGAAAGCTTCAGGCTGGAAGTGATCAGAAATTTCAGAGCTAGACTCTGACATGGCGGCAAACTCCTGACTGGACTTAGCAGTGTAGGCACCTCCCTTCAGGGGTATTCGGTGTCATGTGCTAACATTTGATACTTATTATCGCTCCAAGGATCAAAGACAGGAGCCAGAGTACAAAGACCAAGCTGGAGCAGGGCAGTAACATGCACAAGAGGGATTAGGATCCTTTTCCACAAAGTTGCAGATACAGTGACGATAAACCTCTGCAAATGAAAGGAAATGGCTTGCAGGGGGCCATGGATGGAATCGTCATGCTGTATCTGGTATCACTTCCAATCTTTTATTGTGTAGTGATACAAAGTGACAGCTGACAGCTAAAATAAAGTAGAAATAAATCAGTCTTCTCTAAACACAGATCCCTCCTACCCCTTTTCTTAAAGTGAAGCCAAACTGTTCTCTAAAGTGCCTATGGTAACAATAGTGCTAAAGTGCAGGCACCTTGTGGTGCCCACCAGTACCCAATCCCTGTAAAGCCCCCTGGATCATAGGTCTAAGCTGTAGACAGGGCCCCAATTTCTCTGTGGGTCTACGGTAAGCCCTGACCTTACCTGTTAAAACCCCTCACTATAATTCACCTGTGTAATGCCTTGGCATTTGAAAGGTGAACAACCACGTGTGGCTTAGTGTCAGTAATGGTTGGAGCTTAAACTAAACCTGTCCTATTCTAAAACTTTTATCAACAGTCTTAAAGCATAAGGGTCTCGGACCAACTGACCAAGTCAAATTTAGGCCCATCCCCTTACTGCCATTAATCCCTGGCTGTAGCTGTCAAATGCCATAACTTCAAGAGGCCATCCAGGAATTCTAATGATGGGTGGGGAGTGGAGGTAGCATAGCACCAGTAAGTGAAAAGGCTTAATCCTCACTTAGGCACGAGTCAATGCCCCTTGTAGTGCTTGGGGTTAGATGCCACATGGTGTTGCAAAGTGACACAGGGATGGATCTAAAGACTAACACAGGTATTTGCAGGTGACACAAAATGCCTGCATTTAATCACAATTATTGTATCAGGTATTTTTCAGCCTTGTCAGTTTTTTTCTAATCTACGTATTTCACAATTTATACTGGAAAGTAGAAGTAGAAGCACCATACAGTCTATACAGTATAAGATGCTTTATGGTGGTTTAATACCTCTTCTGGTGTCTTCTGAGCAAAGATAGTCTTGGATCCACCATCTTCTTCATCAGGGAAGTCAGGGAATTTTCCTGTAGCATGTCTGAAAATAGACAAAAACATAGCTTGCATCTTTACTATTAATCAGTAAATAGAGATAAGACCCTATGACCAAAAATTAGAAAGAATCTAATGCTAGTTATTTAAGTCACCCTTTTAAAATGTTCAAATGCAAAAGACCTATTTGGGCAGTTGCAGTGACAGATTTGTTTAAGAATTAAACCAAGTAACAATTTGTAACCATTGTAAGCACCTCTGGCTGTGTTATAGTTTGTTCCACCCTCTATCTCTACCTCTGTTGCTTTGCAGTTTATTTGACAGTAAATTTTAGGAAACATATAAAAAAAAAAATAAATATAGTGGTGAGGGTTTATCAAAAATGGAGCCGATGGAATCTGGAGCAATTTCCCATAGTAACCAATCAGCTTATCTTTTCATTTTGTTCAGTTAAGCTTTTAAAATGAAAGATAGAAGCTGATTGGTTGCCATGGACAACTGCTTCAGATTATGTCTGCTCCCATTTTGATAAATCTCCCTCAATTAATATAATCAGTACATGCATGATCCACATAAATTAATCACAATGGTATTGCAATAGTGGTCCTTTAAAATAAATGTAGATTTGGTGATATCAAAATATTTTCATGTGTGGATGCTGGTGGGTCAGCCTACCTATTACCTTCTCCTATCACTTGGACATTGCAGCAATATCGCCTTCACTGATGCTGGCTATGTACATTCACAATGTAATGTCAACTAACAGTGTGGCAACATAAATAGAAAATTCCACAGTAAGAGTGAGACCCGACTCAAAATGGCCATAGCAAATGAATGGACATGGAACGTCAAATGCACAGATCTGCATTCAGATCTCTAGAATTATAAAAAATGAACTGGATAATCCAAGTCAGTGGCATGTATCCAAATTCTAAAAGGCACATGTCAAGATAGAAATATGGGAGCTGCCATTGCTAAGGCAATCAGAGGGTCAGTGATCATTTAAGGTTTAACAGTTGCTGGCCTGTCAGCTGCCTGATCTCACGCACGGCCTCCCTTCTTCTGAATGTGCAAGGTTAGGCAGTTGACAAGGGCACAATATCAATCTTTAGGCCTGTACTTTAGGCAAGAATATTCATATTCCTGCATAAGCCTCATCTTAGCTGACTCTCTAAAAATATATTTTCTGGGCCAGCTGAAACTTTAACAGTAACCACAATTAATTATTTTGACCAACATCTACAACAGAAATACTGAGAAAAAAAGAAAAGCTAAAAAGAGAATAGATAATTCAAAGTGATCAAGTGATAAGCATTACTGTAAAGCTGTTAGATTTTCATAGAACTTTCATACAAAAAAATTTCATCAGAACATTCGATAATGCCATCAGAGATTTGTAGGATGCCGTTCCAAATTTCGTTTGATTTCAACATTTAAAGGGTTATTCACAAAGCTGCCTAGTGAATAACTCATCCAAAGTGAAGTCAGCCGAACGCTGTTCGGCTATTCACTTCAGGCTTGTATGGCTGATTTCAGCCGTACATCGGCTGGTTTAGGCTGCACTTCGGTTAGCCGAACATGCTCTGTATGCTTGGCTGAGCCGAAGTGCAGAAGGACTACGACTCAGCTGAACCAACATCTGGATGGGCTGAGCCATAGCTCCGGCACCTCCCTCACTGCCGTTCGCCCATATTCACATAGGGGCCGAACAGCAGTGAGTGAATACCCGAATGCCGCCGAGCGACATTCGGCTTGGCTATTCTGCTCGGTACTTCCGTGGTACCAAGCAAATTAGGAAATCAGTGAAAAAAGTATAAAAAAATATTTAAAATGTAAATAAATAACAAATTAAAAAAAAAAAAAAAAAAAAAAAAAAAAAATAAAAAAAAAAATTGGCAGAGCTAGCAGTGACTGTTTCCTATTAGCCAGGACCTGCTAGAGTCTTCTAGCAGGTCCTGACCAATGAATAACAACTGGGCTCCACCCAGTTGTCATTGTTTAATGACAGTTCAGCGTTCCCAGGTCATTTGGGGACGCTGATCTGTCATTACAACTGGGCAGCTGTCACTTCGGCTCAGTCGAGCCGAAGCATATGCCTTCAGCTCGGCTGAGCCTCTCGGCTGCATTTGGGAGCTCTACGGGCTATGGTGATTAGCCCGTACAGCAGCCCTTCGGTTGCAGGGCTCCTGCAACCGAAGCTAGCTGAAGGATCAGCTGAAGCTACGGCTGAATCTTCGGCTAGCTTTGTCAATAACCCTCTTAATTTTGGAATGAATTTAGTTTATCTAATGAAAACCGTATTTTCTGTTAGAGTTTTGTTTGTTTGAGAGAAAATTTCCATCCTGCTCCTTTTTCTTGTCACTACGGTCAAAATCAATTGTCAATTTAACCCCATTAAGGTAGTATTAAACTCTCAAATTGTTTTTCAATAATGAATCTAGATCAAACAAATATACCGCACATTGTCCAGGAAAGAATTTCTTTACATTTTTGACCAAGCGCTTACAGCCATCATGTTTCCAAACAGCTAGCTCCAACTCTCTCAGCTCAGCTTCAACTGAACTTTCTGTTCAGTCCAAGATCATAAGGGACAGAGCAGTCTCCAGCATCTACTAGCTTGGAAAAGGAAGGAAGGAGAAGCAGAAAACAGGGAGCATGGGAGTGGCTTGCCTTGCTGTGCCTGAGTGTTTGGGGGGCACACACAGCTTAGTAGCACACACAAGGGTGGCTCCTTAGGACCATGCAAGTGAAATGAGCCACCCTAAAACCGGATATCAGGTTCAGTGCCCATAACTATTGGTCTCAATCAATAGTTGCGTGTAAAAAAAATCTCAAAATATTTATTCTTATTACATACTCTAAACACATGGGATTTTATAAGAATGGCTGGCATGCTGCAACTGGGTGATTTAGTCAGGTGGAAGAATGCTGCTATAGTGGACTGTGGAAGTGGAACTATGATCAACACTGTGAGGAAAATGTAAACTGTGCTTTCCTGAGCAACCAGTCAGCTACCCTCATTAATTTTATAACCTTCAGCAGAAACAAGATCTACCAGAGAAACAGGCCTTCAGTTAAAATAGTGCAAACTTTATTAATCACATACAATGTTAAAACAATGCAGATTAAAAAGGGGACTAAGCTTCCACAGCTTCCACAGCTAGTCTATACACCATTAATAGATAACTAGTTCCATTGTGCATAAATACATTCCAGTCCATCAGAATTCCTCAACGCATTTCACCTGCTGTAACTGCTGTACAGGGAGCATAACCTCAGGATCACTGCCTAAGCAGCCAGTGGATGGAAACTGACTTCTCCCTTGGATGCAATCCTGGTTGCGCTCCCTGCACTGTGGTTACGTACCCTGGGGGAGCCGTCGTCTGGACGTGCCTTTTATCTGACTTCATGTTCATTCCATACTGGCTCACAGTAAGATGTTAAAGTAAACTTTAATGTTCACAATCTCTGTTATACTAATTGTGAAACTCATCAGCAAATATGGTTTATTTGTAATACTGTATATCACAGCTTGCCGAAATACTCTCCTGAGGAAGCCGTTACCGGCGAAACGTGTTGAGGAAGCTGCAGTGTTTTGGCATCAATATCTATGTCATTCTGATGGACTGGAATGTATTTATGACACAATGGAACTAGATATCTATTAATGGTGTATAGACTAGCTGTGGAAGCTTAGTCCCCTTTTTAATCTGCATTGTTTTAACATTTTATGTGATTAATAAAGTTTGCCCTGTTTTAACTGAAGGCCTTACCTGTGCACCTAAAAAAGCCCCTTTCCAGCTGCATGCTGGGTTTTCTGTTTCTCTGGAGTGTGGTGCTTAGACCTTCCTCTGCTGATTCATTCCTATACAACATTCAGTAGAAACAAGAAAAGGAGAAGTTGATAATTTCTATGGGCAACAATGAAAGTTGGATACAGTATTTTGCAAAGCATAACAGAACTGTGATTTTCAGCACAAAATAAATTGTGTAACAGTGGTCACATTATTTCTCAGATATACAAAAGGTATGTTTAAAGAGAAAACTTGTGGGTGGTATATAAAAGGCATTGAGGTGTAGTTTAGACATGTAGAGCTCCAAAGGATTTTATGCTGAGACTACTGAGCTATTCTTGGCAGGAATCCTTTATTGATTGTGGGAACTGACCTACCATGAGCATACAGGCTAAAGGCAATGAGTTGGTTTGCAAGACCTTTTATTCAATCACTGGCTTCTCCTTACTAATAGCAGGGTTTGACATAACATGGCCCACTGATCTGCTGCAGTCCATCTGCTTTCCAAGGGAAGCAAAAGCCAAAAGGACAAAGGCAGAATCATTATTTATTGCCTGTCCTATCAACACCTTCTGTACCGAGGCAGCACCAGCATTCCTCTCCCACAGATCTCTAATCAATGAGCTGTTTCTAGGGTATTGTATAATGCTAAGGCCTCAACTGTTGTGGCATAAAATCAATGAACAGTCTATTCTAATTTTTTTAACAAGATGAAAATTTCTGTCTGATAAGGATTCCTTAGTTATGGGTAAATGTGCTCAACATCACAACCTTGGGAAGCCTTTAGTTTTCACAACTCGATCCTCACCCAGTTGTTGTAAGTGACGCTTGAATAGAGAAAGTTGCTTGCAAACATCGTGGCTATCTGCAGCCACACTAACAGAGGCAAAATGCTATTTGTTAAGTGTTAATTCAATTAGGATACACTGCAGGTGTGACAAAGGAATAACATGTAAGCTTGTATGGTATTCAGCCTCAAGTAAGAATAATGACAGTCTATGCCGTTAAAGTGACACTAAACTGAGGAGTTAAATCTTAAAAATGTATTCAAGTATATTAACTATTAATAAAAATGTAGGTTATTTGTACATCACTGAGCAGTAGATACTCAAATCAACTCTGAATTGGTGCTGACACTGTCCTTCCTTCTGGAGGGTTGCAACTTTTGTTCCCCACGATCCCTGTGTGTGTATTGTAAAGTAATCACCGCTCCAAGCTCACTCCTGTAATGGACTACAATCTTATGTTTAGTTTACTAATTTGTATTGAGATTGTAGTCCATCATGCGAGCAAGCTTGGAGCAGTGGCTAATTTACAACACACACAGGAACCATGGGGAAAAATGTAGCCACCCTCTAGAACAGTGATGGCAAACCTATGGCACGCATGCCACAGAGGGCATGCAAAGGATCCTCTGGTGGCACGCGAGCCTTGGTGCCGGTTCCCGGGGCCCGCGCACTCCAGGTTCTCACCTGGGGTGCTCTGTGCGGGCCTCTGATGTTCCACGGGTCTCCAAGTCACATTAAGATTTTAAAGTTGGCCGCCGCAAATAGTTTCAGCCTTCTTTAAATCTGGAAGGTTCCCAGATCCTATTTAATATATTGCTGAACCGGCAATATATTAAATGAAAATAATCTCGTGATGGTCCAGTCGCGGATCACTATGATATGCATCTCTTGCTGATGCAGACCATACTGGTCAGTCTATTGTGGTGCCGCTGCTCATAGGCAGGAGCGATTAGTATGGCCTGCATTAGCCAGAGATGCAGATCACACTGATCTCCACTGGACCACCAGGATAATCCCCAAGTGCCTCACTGGACCTCAGGGATGCAGCCCCCTCCCTGCAAAACAGGTAAGCAGGAGAGGGGGCAATTTTTTAATTAGTAATTTTTATTGTTAAAAGTTGTGTGCTGTGTGTGTTTTATTGAGTGTGTGTTTTTAATTAGTGTGTGTGATGTGTGTTTTTTTAATGAAGATCTGTGAGTGTGTTTTTAATATGTGTGTGTTTTATTGAGTGTGTTTTTTAATGTGTGTATTTTTTTAATGAGTGTGTGCTGTGTGTGTTTAATTACATGTGTGATGTGTGTGTGTGTTTTTTATAATGAGTATGTGATATGTGTATTTTTTTATGTGTGTGATATGTGTGTGATGTGTGTGTTTCATTACATGTGTGATGTGTGTGTGTTTTTTATAATGAGTATGTGATATGTGTATTTTTTATGTGTGTGATGTGTGATGTGTGTGTATTCAGTATATAAATGTTTGAATATGTGTGTTTCTCTATTTTGACTAAGGCATTGATGCTGAACCTTATTTAAACCCCAGTGCCCAAACTGCAACACAATACCAACTTATTTTCAGTGTTGGCACTTTGAGATAAATAAATTGATTTTGCACTCGGGTTAAAAAACATTATCCATCATTGCTCTAGAAGGAAGGACAGTGTCAGCATGATTTCTGAGATGATTTGAGGATCTACAGCTGAGTGATTCACAAAAAAGATGTTTGTTAATAGTTAAGTTACTTGAAAGAATATTTAAGATTACATTCCTTTAGTGTCATTTTAAAATCTAGCCATTCTCTAACGGTCATTTCTCTACTTCAGCTTTGTAAATAAAAGCAGGTATCTGATTGGTGCAATTTATTTTTTGGGATTTATCAATGAAGCTATTACATTCATAACTTTTGTGGTCTACTGGCTAAAGTTATTGGACATCAAGCTAACCATGGGTTTTACCTTTAGATCTAAGGCTAACCCTAGACCCTAATCTTAACTCTTCACCCTAAATGTAGCCCTTACTATAACTCACCTGTATCTACAACATAACAATGTTATTTCTGGTGATGTCATGCACTTGCAAATTGAGTTTGAACTTGAGTTTAAATCCACAGAAGAAAAATAGTGTTCAGTGAGGGGCTGTTGGGGATTTGTCTGTCAGTGACAGGTGAGTAAATAGATATTGGTATCCAGCGGCACCTGCACTTTTTTTGTTAAATAAGAGGCCAAATATATACATCACTTGTTTACACAGAATGACAGCTTTTCCTTTCTTACAACTTGTAAAAACAACATTGAAATAGGCTGCCTGTGCATGTAACAAGTCTTTGCAACCGTGGAAAAAGTAAAAGATTTTGAGTGATGTGTGAAAAAATACATCTTCTTGAGAGGCTTCCTAACATATGTTATCCTATGATTATTGGAGAGAGTTTTAGACAAATTGCCATATCCAGCTTTACTTGGTAATTCACAAACTATACAATATAATACATAGATCGTCTTTTTAATAGGTACGTTATATAATTGTTTTATTTTATTGTTATGTAGACTTTGCTACTTTACATAGTAAATGGCATGATCTTTAACTACGTATTCAAATGGAACTCACACTCAGTGACTTTTCACACGCATTTAAAGGGTTCCTTGGAAACTGCACTATGGGTTATCTCTTCCGTTTATCAGAATAACTTCCTATGTAACATCTAACTATGGGAAACTAAAATAAAAAGAATACAATAGAATGGTAACATGTAAAGACTACACACGTGGTTTTGTTTGTGCACATTAAAATGAGATGATTAAATTACCATCTAAATATAGATATACAGAAAGGACCTATTGGAATACCTGGCCCTGTATACAGTTACATATGCTTGTCACTTAATGTCACTTGCATTAGACTGAACTAGCCTGTTGCAATGATCTGAAGTATAGCATTACAGTGCAATTGAATTAAAGTAAACGTTAAACCCAATCACTAAACTCTCATATAATGTTTACTAGGGATGCACTGAAATTTCGGCCCCTGAAACATATCGGTCGAAAATGGCACTTTGGGCAAAATATCAAAAGTACCATCTTACGGCCGAAATTGCAATGCATTCCTAGTTTCTCTCCTCCCCTCTGTGCAGTGCTCTGTGTCCCCTCTGACACAGCGCAGCATCCAGCGGGGAGGAGAGAAATTGTCAGCAAACCGCACTGCCCTGCTCAGCCTCCTCTGACAGATCAGGATGGAGAGCAGTGTGGGGGAGGAGAAAGCTCTGAGTGGCATTGTCACAGGAGGCTGAGATCTCCTCCCGCACCGTCCTGCTCAGCCTATTGTGAAAGATCCGGATGGAGAGCGGTGTGGGAAAAGAGAGAATTCTGAGTGGCAATGTCACAGGAGGCCGAGCTCTCCTCCCGTACCACCCTGCTGTTCTTCTGTAACAAGACGTATTTAATATTTATTTTTTACTGGTATTTATATAGCACTGACAATTTTACGCAATGCTTTACATAGTTCACATTCACATCAGTCCCTGCCCTCAAGGAGCTTACAATCTAAGGTCCCTATCTCACATGCATACATACAGGGCCAATTAAGTCAAGAGCCAATTAAGATACCAGCATGGCCGATTTCCTGCTAGGCAATGTAGGCATCTGCCTACAGGCACCCTTCACAGAGGGGCACCGCCTGTCTGTATTATTTAATCATTTTTTACAGTCCTCCTCCTGGCCTGACCAGGGGCCAGGTGACCTCAGGAAAGACAGGTAGGGGTTACCCCAACCCCTTATTATTGGGGTGGGTCTTCCTTTTCAATCCCGGGAGGTGTTTAGGAGTCGTGGGTGTGGGTCTCTCTTTTTATCCGAGGGGGGGGGGGCAGATTTCTCTGTCTGCCTACAGGCTCCTGAGAGGTAAGTCCAGCCCTGCCTGCCAGCATGTCTTTGGAGTGTGTGTGGAAATCAGAGTACCTCGAGGAAACCCACACAAGCACGGGGAAAACATCATATTCACCAACCAGGTGAAAACCTGCTTTGGAAGTTTGCATGTGAGGATGCACAGACTTTGGAAAGTAGACACATGTAGCGAGCTGTTTGCAATGCATTATATTAATACATGATTAAATGTATGTTTTAAATGCACACAGTGTAAATATCTCATTTTGATTGGTATTAGACTCTTGCAATGCCCTAATTACTACTTTGTATTATTTGTTAATATAAACAGCCAATATTACTGCTGTACATTGCTTCTTTCTTCACAATCTGACTCTTAAGAAATATTATCCAAGTGATCCATGTAGAGCTATATATTAATGGAAACTGATGTATTAAAAACAGCAAGAGTCACAAGGCTTGTTTTGTTTTATGACACTTTGTCTTGGAAAAAAGAAATCACACAGGAGTGAATTTATCAAAACTGTTAAGAAGCTGATTGGTTGCCATGCACAGCTACTCCAGATTGTGTCTGCTCCAGTTTTGACAAATTGGGCAAGTTAAAGAAGTTTAATCTTTGACTTCAAACAAAGAATACAAAATAAATAATTATTAAATTAAAAAATATAGGGGGTTAGTCGTTACTGAGCTAAAGGATACAGCCATAGCTTCGGCTGATCCTTCGGGTCTCTTCGGCTGCAGCAGCCCTTCGGTTCAGTCGAACTGAAGGGCTGCTGTACGGGCTACTCACAAGGCCGGCCGTTCGCCCCCGCAAATGACAGCTGGGCGGAGACATGCATGATCTAACGGCTGGCTCCACCCAGTTGTAATGACAGATCAGCGTCCCCAAATGACCTGGGGACGCTGATCTGTCATTAAACAATAACAACTGGGCAGAGCCGACCGTAATGTACCGGCCGGCTCCGCCCAATTGTTATTCATTGGCTGAGACCTGCTAGAAGACTCTAGCAGGTGCCAGCCAATAGAAAACAGTTAGGAGGAGCTAGCTCCGCCCAATTGTTTTTCTTTTGCTGGCATCTGTGACAGCATTTTTTAAAAATAATTTTTAATTTTTTTTCTCTTTTCTTTCAACTATTTTAATTATTTTTTAATTTTCCTACATGTAAAAACAATTTTTAAACTTTTTTTTATTTATTTCACTTTTTTTTCTATTCTGTTTGGTACCACGGAGGTACCGAGCAGAATAGCCGAGCCGAATGCCGCTCAGTGACATTCGGCTATTCACTCACAGCCGTTCGCCCCCTATGAGAATAGGGGTGAACAGCAGCGAGTAAGCTGCCAGAGCTTCGGCTCAGCTGATCCGAAAGCAGCCGTACAAAGCAGATTTACGGCTGATTTCAGCCGATGTATCACTGAAATCAGCCGTACACGCTAGAAGTGAATAGCCGAACAGCGTTCGGCTCTGTTCACTTCGGCTCGGTTATTCACAGGGCTGCTATTGGCAGCTTTGTGAATAACCCTCATGGTGTTTTTATTTGCTGTGTGTACTAGGTAAGTGTGTATCTACTTAAAGGGGAAAGAAAAAAAAGAGAAAAAAAGAAGAGAAAAAAACAAGTGATAATTCGGAGTTCTAAAAAAAAGGAAAATTAGGAAATAGTTGACGTTTACAGTTAGAGCACTTTATATGGCAAGATAATGTAAATGACTTGATGCTACTGAGGCATGAATCTGTCAGTAGTTTAGTAAAGTATGCTGATACGCACACCAATAATGATTTTCAATAAAGATCTTACTAAACAGGTTTTACATTATCCGTGTTTCTGTAATACATTCAGTAAAGCCAGATGTTTTTGAAAACCTTCCAGGTTGTTGTCATATGCTGCTAATTCTTCCATTGTCATGACTGCATTTATAGGGGTTGATTTAGTAATGGCAAATAGGGAATTTTCTCTTAGCTTAGTGAATGCGGGGAAATCCATTTTGCAAAGAATACTCAATCACATTCAAGGACAATTTAAAAAAAAACAACAGTATTTTTGCATGCACATGATTGGATGATAGAAGTCAGCAGAACTTATTATTCATTAAGCTAAGGGAAACTCCTTTGCAAAGTGAAGAGCCTATTTGCCTTTAGTAAATCAGCCCCACAGTGCCTATAGAGGTGCAGGCAATTTTCAGTGCAATGATACTGCTGTATGAGTGGCGAAAAACCCCTTTCTAATATTTTGATATGCACATTGCCAGCACTTACAGCAGGGCAACTTCTGGGGAATGGTAGCAACATGGGACAGTTTCAACAAATATGAAGATGAGACTCTTTATCTGTATTACACCTCCAGCAGACAGCAGAAATTGTGAAAATATTGTGAAAATATTGTTTGTAGTGTGGCAAGGTACCTATAGCACCATTATAGAATGTAATATTTGTTTTATTTTAAAAAATTATTAAAAAATGTAATCGTTTTTTCTTAGAAGTGACAGGACTTTGAATGCTTATGACATAAGATCTAAGCTTTTTTTGCACTGTTGTGGGTGCTCCGGGCATGCACCTATTCCCTGACCCAGCTATCTCTTTTAATACATATAAAACAATGCCACCCAGATATTACGGGTGCTTGTACACAATCTCTTACTCAAAACAGTGTAATATCAAAGCGCATACTTCAAGAATGATTTACTTTAAAGTCCTGCAGACTCTACGTCATCTGTAGGTAACCAACAGGCGTGAAAACAAATCAAGATTCTTGAGAAGATTACTTTTCAAACTGCACCTGTGGTATGTCATAGAGTGCAAAAGGGTATGATAACCAGAGGAGGCGAAAAAGGTAAATAAAACCTACAGCTAGACCAACTACTTCTAAAGGGCTAAAAGACGGTGTCAAGCAACTACTGCTTTGCTAGGATCTGTGGGTGCACTGAATGCAATCAAATGCTTCTTGTAACACAATTCCCTCATTGCCCTCATCTTTTAACCTTGTTTTGGATTTTTTAAGCACATTGTGAATAGAAGTCCCTTGGATACTCTTTTCTTCTAACACCAAGACTACTTAAAATATGTTGTCTACTCCCAAGTGATTAACTTCGTCAGCTCCCACAACTGCCTTTTCTACATAGTGGATGCTGAGAAAACACTCTCCTAATCAGACTAGACAGCAAAGGGATCACTGCGTTGACCTTAGTGCAATGACCACTTTGAACAGTACTGAAAACTTTTTACAGTTAGTCAAGGCAGTGTAATTGAGAAAGAAGGAGTGCTCTTTACATTTAATGCTTTGGGAATAACATGAGGATTAAGGCATACATTATAATCACGGTTCTCAGGAGGATTCCACCCTGCTGATTGCAGGCAGGAAACTACACTCTCCTGATAGAGGCCCTTGTGCCACCTCCCACTTGCGCTAATGGTGACTTGATTTATGGGAGGTTGTGATTTCTACATCTCTGTCTTGCACCGAGATTTATCCCCTGTCTGGCACGGAGGCCTGCCTTTCTTTTCTTAGGATTAGAAACCTGCTCCAGGGTAAATCAAGCATGTGAGGAGCGTGAGACATTTAAACACAGAAACACTGGATTCTGATGGTAGATAAGAAGCTTTTGGCCCACTGGGGTTAAACAGATTCCACTTGCAGTTGTATACTAATCCCCACAAACAACTGTAGCCACTATGCTATTTCTATGCTGGATGGGGCCCTAAACTACAGAAAAATGAAAGAAAAGAAAGGTGTGGGCAAATACTTGTGAAAACCTTGTTTACTGGATAAACCTTAGTTACAGGTAGGCTTGATAAAACACACAAGTACATGAACAAGGGACTGTGGCTTTGTGATAAGAGTGAAAGTAGCATTCAGGGTGGGCCGTGTATCCTTTTTGTTGTTAGTTGAACTTCCCATGTTTCCTACTTTCCTCATACTGAGGGGATTATTGCACTTGTTCCACTCGACATGATCTAGTGAAAACGTAATACAGAAAAAGCGTTCACCCAAATAAGCTTTTTTTCTTCTGGGGGAGGCTCAATGAAAAACAGCAAACTTGAGAAAGCAAAAGGAACAAAACAGTATAGATTTCTGTAGCCACAGGTGTGGTTATTTGTAAAACTCAGCAGTCTTTTGAGAAGGCCTGATAATGCCCTGCTTTCCTATGGTTAGTGAAAGGAAAACATCCTCTTGAATTAATGGGACTTTATGCCACGTCTGGGGGATTTCCTTCCCTCTGACCACAACCTCATTTTTTACTACGTTGTTCATTAAACTCACACCTGTGGCAGCAGCCTTCCTGCCCTCCTGGAGCTCAGCAGTGAAGGTTGGATGTGTACAATCCATAGAGTTCAGCATGCAGCAAATGCCGCTGCTTGCCAGCTATGTCTTGAGGATACCTGGGGCCAGGAATAACTTCTCATCATAAATATTTTATATTCACAAAGATTAAATCCATGCTATGCGAATGAAATCTGCATACTTTCCACAAACTGCCTGTTAGCCTTATACTACATGCTTACTATGCAGTCTTGTTGCTTCTGTTTCAAAATGCAAGCTGACAGATGTATCTGGTTTGCATTTTCTTTATTTAGATAGAGTGAGTGCAAAAGAGGTTGCTACCTTGTCTCCTATATACAAAACCTTTACAGTTTAAACAAACGTAAAACATCTCAAACTGAAACCAGCATATAATACTGTACATGACCTACTTTTAATTAAATTAGAACAATGTTAGACATGTGAATCTCACCTAGAGATTAGGAATTATACATTCATTTACAGGAATTTACATGCTCAGGAATGCAAAGACAAAGCTGCTTACAATGATACAAAGAATTCAATTAGAAGGTTTTTTGGAGTTGGCCTAGATATACTTGCGTCAACACCTGGCTCAGTAATATTCGAATACTTACACTACTACGCAAGAAAATTGATAAAGTGGCATGACATTCTATATAGGTACATGCTACATGCTATGTTTTTTTAAAAAAAGGCAAATGCCGTTTTTGAACAAAACTTCCACCTCCACACACATGCACACCTTCCTCAGTACTTTAAAAAATATATGCATAAATAAAAAATCAGATGCAGGCGAAATGTATTTTTCAATGCCAAGGATGGTGGGTAGAGTTTATGAACCAGGCACTGTGAGGTTCCCCAAAAAGTATATGCATGTGCTTGCAAGGGCCTTAGAAAATTATTGCTGAATTATGACGCAACGTCTTTAAGTCAATTTACTCATGCCAATCACTGTCAATGTTACATTTTTCTTTGCTTATGCAACCTCCATTGTGCAAATGAGTTAACTGGCTTTTCACTGTCATCCATTCCTATAATGTGTTGTAGATCTATTTTTGCAATGTTGAATGAGAAATAGTTTATGTGATTCTATCGATTTTTTGTAAAAGCAAATGCAAAAATTCTTGAAAAGAAGGAAAATGATTGCTGTCTTAGGCACATGCTCCCCAAATTGTAAGTGAACTTGTATTTTACTTATGCTCCCCTACCATCCTTTCATGCATCAGGGCCAAGTGAAATCCTTGCTATACCTGAGTGCTGTCATGTGGGTTTTGGAGGAGGGTCCTTAGCCTTGTGTAAGGATTGGCCAGGCTAACTTGAAGATTACGCAGAGCCTTCTCACTTTGCTCTAGAGCTTTCCCACTGGGCTCCAGCAGGTAAACTGGGCAGTGGGTGGAGCGAATGGAGGGTTAGTACCAAGGAACCAGGAGGGGATCAAAGTACAGGTACTCTTTAGGAAGAGGGTGGCCATTATTCTCTTAGGCCAACAGCAGTAAATTCTTATGATTTCATAGGACACAAGAAAGCTGGAGTGGAATAACAGTTGTCTACTCCTGGGAATAGTTGACACAAATCTTCAGTTTGCTCAGGTAAGATTTAAAAATGAGACAGAGAAGGTGATTGATTGCAGTGCAAATCTGCTCCAGATTTTGTCTGCTCCTGTTTTGATAAATTCTCCTATGTATATCTAGCACAGTAGCTGTGGCTGCTGCCAAAAAAACATGGCATGGCACAAGATTGTAGCACAACTACACAGTGACAATGCCTAATGATGTCACAGTAGGCATTGCTTATCAATGTTCAAAACAAAAAATCATGAAAACATAAAACGCATAAAAAATGCATTAAGAACGCATTAACACATGTCAAACGCACTAAAAAAATGCAGGATGATGAAGACACACAAGTGTGATCAGAGGTTTAGTTGCCAGCTGTCATTTAAAGTTATGCTGCAAGTTCATCCATCCACATATGCATGGTACTAAGTACATTTTTATCACATATTTTTTTTTAATTAACTCCATTATATTCATCTTTCATCTTTTGTTATAAGGACAATTAGGACACAGCACAAGGGCCAGCAAGAAAATAAAGGGAGCAGGTATTACACTCATTAATAGCAAAAAGATATCATTAGATATATCATTAGACATTATACCAGTAACACGTGCTTACATGCTTTATTTTCTATATATTTTGCAAAGAAAAGAGACACACCAGCAATTGGCATGAAAGCAACTAGCAAAAGTGATATGTTCTATCTATCTATCTATCTATCTATCTATCTATCTATCTATCTATCTATCTATCTATCTTTGAACATTTACTAATAAAAACTACAAATGGCACTTTATCCAAAAAATTGTATTCTGATGCTGTATGCAGTCAAAGGTCAACTAAACTGGGGGGAAAAATGGAAGATACCTCTGCTATTTTCTCCTTTTGAAAAAGCTAGTTGACTCAATTTAATGCTGATTCAATGACTTTCTGAGACACTAACCTGGGATAGGTATGTAGAACAAGAGTCCCGACTTAACGCAGACTTTTAAATTTGTATGCTTGTTTCACATGAAGGACTCAGAAAGCTTTGAAGTCAGGGACAGCCAGGCAACTAGTAGTTTTACCAGGGGATCAGCAATGGTAGACCCTGTTTTTCAATCAATACAGGTTTCCTTTAACATATATTGATACTATTCTGTAAATAAATTGTTCTTTATTTAATTTAACAGGCATTTTTTAAATTTTTTTCTTCACATTAATAACACCTTTAGGGAAGTATTAAGCAATCCCTTTTGAGTCACAAGAAATAAATCTTTTTTTTGGGATATACCTGTTACTGCAACTAATAAACCTCCCCTGGCAGTGTTAAAGTTTGTCCCAAATCTTTTCACTGTCACTTTTGCTAGACAGCTTGGTTGGGAGGAATATACAGTGAAAAATATAAATCAAACCAGGTAAAATAATACTAGCATGTCTTAACCACATTCAGTTATCAGAATACAGTATTTTTAATGGTTGTGATGCTTTAAGCTTAATGGACAAAGTAACTGTGCTACATAATGTAACTGTACCCCACGAAGGAATAGCTAATAATCCATTTTTTTTACGCCTGGGACAGCTATCCATGCACACGGTGAAGACAACAAGAGTACAGAATTGATAAATAACCCTATCCCTACTGTTCTAAGGGCTCATTGGATTCATGCTTGTGTCAAAGATAGTTAAACAAATACCTCCTTCACAGGGGGTGGGGGTTTACAAAGATAGGTTAAAAGGCTGAAAAGATCTCTAAAGAGCAATCAGAAGAAGGAACATGTACAGATGTCACATCGATTACATCCAAATGTTCACCAAAGCTACACAGGAACGCTGATAAATGACTGTCAGGGCTGCAGGTCCATAGACATTTACCCATCCGACTTTCAATACTTATAATTTATCCATTTCCAACTGAGCATGAAAAACAAAAGAGCTCATGAGTTTCCGTCTGAACCCCATGTTGACTGCCCCGACCTGTTCATTAGTGTCAGTAAGCCAATAAATCTTTATGTACAGAAGCTCAATAAAGGTCCCTTTCCACCTACAAATCCAGTGTCACCCCATAAAATACATTGAGTCCAGATGTATAAATTCCTTGTGGACCCCTTCTGAAACATAAATGGGTCCTCACATATTACTATCCAAAATCGTTGTCACTCACGATATTTCTTCACCATGTGGTAATCTCCAAGATAACATTCTGAAATGAGATGTCTTGCATGTTTTGGCAAAATGAACCCAACCAAACGGAATTTTGGAAAGGATCAAATCCTGCTGAGTATGTATATTCAAAAGAGTTGAGGTAAGCCACAAAAAATAAATTGTATTAATAAAAGCAGTACACTTCCTGTTTGGCATCACTTCCAAAACAAAGATCATACTGGCTTTCTATTAAAGTGCAATTTAGGAGGTTAAAAATGTAACAATATAGCTCTTAATCAAATTCATTTTAGACTGCGGACACTGGGAATGGAAAGAATTGACTTTACAATATGGGACATAGTCCAAACAAATGAGGGCTGGTTTTAAAACAACAAAGAATCTATTATTACATATTATATAACCTGCTTCAGGTCTTTTTATGATACGTTTGCAGATAACTTATCTTTAAATGTTCTTGTCATGGAAGGGTTATAATTGCTTGCAAATACACAAGACCATATCAAACTATTTGTGCTGATAATTTTGTTTCCCACTTACTCAAAAGAACCTCCCCCCAACCACCTCCCTAAGGAAAATGCTTGGCATTCTAATCAAACAAGATAGCCCTATTAAAAAGAATTCTGAGGAAATGTAAAATGTCTTTCAACTGGCAACACCAACATAAATGAATAAAGCTGCACTCTAGTAAGTAAAGAAGCCTTTCAATGGACCAAATCCCTTTAACAGGGCACTCCAATGCCCATTAATTAGTGAATCAGCCTTCAAACAGAGTAGCTGTCAATGAAGGAGTAAAGAAATCGGAAAAATATAAGTGAAAGCTTCCATTTCTGATCAATGTTGGCTCTCCAGTTCTTGTCAACTACTTACTATTTCAAGTAGTTAAAGACCAATACAATGAACCAGGACTGCCAAACCTAAAATACTTACTTTGAGTTTGGAATGTAAAGTTCCTTTTGAGCACCCTTTAGGAAGTAACATCTATCAATGAGATTATTTTTCCTCTAGAGATAAGAATGTTTTTCACTAGGTGACAGACATCCAAAAGACAACGAAGGATGCTGTGCTGAAGGTATCCTAGACATGTTCTAATTAACCTTAGTAACTGGGCAGGACCAGACATAAATGAAATGTTGTGCTGATTTTCTCCATAGACCTGAAGCACTTAATCTTGTCTTCCTCACAGTAAATATTCCTGTACAGGAATTAAGTACATAGGTTTGAGTGGCATGTCATTATAAGAAGAAGGCTGTGTGTTCGGCAAGCACACTCATTAGAAGGGGCAGCCTGTGTTAGCCTGGTTCACTCATTACTTCTCCTCTCCCGGGTTGGGACATGCATTATTCATTCATTAGACTTTTCCGCTTATGGAAACATGTGAGGAATTCTGTCTCTTTTGTCCTATGCTTCGTGTTTTCTTTTGCTTCACTAGCTATGTATAAAAGTATCTGCTGACTTGTGAGGGTCCATAGAATTCCCTTCATGCACTAACTTCTAAATCTTTCTTTACTTCCAGGAATCTGGAAATACATTTATATAGCTAGCAGCTGGAACATGTAACTGTATCTCTCACAAAAGATTGTTGATAATGCTAAAGATCATTGTGTCATTTGTATTTTGTCTTGTGAAAGAGTACATGCAGAACTGGATGTGGGTCTAACATGAATAAAAGTTGTAACAGAAACATATTTCTGTGAATATTGAATATTTGTGATGTATGCAGTGAGAAAGGTGTTGTTTTATTGTGTATTATGCTGTGTAATGTACATTTGACTTTATATCTGATGCAATCATATTCAGAGATTCTATACTTGACACTAGGAAGAATGCTAAACTCTAGATATTTCAGGTGGCCTGTTTTGTTAAACCTCTTTACCATACCTGTCGATAACAAATCAGCTGATATCCATCTGCAAACCAGATGCACTTTGATGAGGAGCTAAAGGCACAGTATGTCATTTATGACCAAGCGGTGGATCACAAAGTTGCATGCTTCATTTAATTCTGTTCCACCTGCTCTTGTCAACTTCCCACTGTGCAAGTGAATTCATCACTTATTCAGATGTTTTTTTCTTTCCATGCTGTATCATTTTATGAGCAGGGTTCAAATGGTAACAGCCAGGTCAATGCGTTGCTCATTTTATCTTCTGGTGCACTCAGAAACCTCAAAGACAGGGTGGGAAGTCTGCCAATACATTTCAATGTACTATAACGTACTTGTGAACCACGCACTATGACTTCTTGACAGTGTAAATCAGTGATAGTCACAGGTGTTTTCATGTGTGCTTATTTTGAGGCCATATAACTGAGTATGACCAAGGATATTGACAAACAGCACAATTTTTTGCTTCTTGACAGTGTTCTGTCAAAGTAGGGTTTTCTCACTCTACATCACAGACTCCTGATTCTGCGCAACTGAAAGGAAACCTATACTTTTTCTGAGACACTAACCTGGGATAGGTATGTAGAACAAGAGTCCCGACTTAACGCAGACTTTTAAATTTGTATGCTTGTTTCACATGAAGGACTCAGAAAGCTTTGAAGTCAGGGACAGCCAGGCAACTAGTAGTTTTACCAGGGGATCAGCAATGGTAGACCCTGTTTTTCAATCAATACAGGTTTCCTTTAACATATATTGATACTATTCTGTAAATAAATTGTTCTTTATTTAATTTAACAGGCATTTTTTAAATTTTTTTCTTCACATTAATAACACCTTTAGGGAAGTATTAAGCAATCCCTTTTGAGTCACAAGAAATAAATCTTTTTTTTGGGATATACCTGTTACTGCAACTAATAAACCTCCCCTGGCAGTGTTAAAGTTTGTCCCAAATCTTTTCACTGTCACTTTTGCTAGACAGCTTGGTTGGGAGGAATATACAGTGAAAAATATAAATCAAACCAGGTAAAATAATACTAGCATGTCTTAACCACATTCAGTTATCAGAATACAGTATTTTTAATGGTTGTGATGCTTTAAGCTTAATGGACAAAGTAACTGTGCTACATAATGTAACTGTACCCCACGAAGGAATAGCTAATAATCCATTTTTTTTACGCCTGGGACAGCTATCCATGCACACGGTGAAGACAACAAGAGTACAGAATTGATAAATAACCCTATCCCTACTGTTCTAAGGGCTCATTGGATTCATGCTTGTGTCAAAGATAGTTAAACAAATACCTCCTTCACAGGGGGTGGGGGTTTACAAAGATAGGTTAAAAGGCTGAAAAGATCTCTAAAGAGCAATCAGAAGAAGGAACATGTACAGATGTCACATCGATTACATCCAAATGTTCACCAAAGCTACACAGGAACGCTGATAAATGACTGTCAGGGCTGCAGGTCCATAGACATTTACCCATCCGACTTTCAATACTTATAATTTATCCATTTCCAACTGAGCATGAAAAACAAAAGAGCTCATGAGTTTCCGTCTGAACCCCATGTTGACTGCCCCGACCTGTTCATTAGTGTCAGTAAGCCAATAAATCTTTATGTACAGAAGCTCAATAAAGGTCCCTTTCCACCTACAAATCCAGTGTCACCCCATAAAATACATTGAGTCCAGATGTATAAATTCCTTGTGGACCCCTTCTGAAACATAAATGGGTCCTCACATATTACTATCCAAAATCGTTGTCACTCACGATATTTCTTCACCATGTGGTAATCTCCAAGATAACATTCTGAAATGAGATGTCTTGCATGTTTTGGCAAAATGAACCCAACCAAACGGAATTTTGGAAAGGATCAAATCCTGCTGAGTATGTATATTCAAAAGAGTTGAGGTAAGCCACAAAAAATAAATTGTATTAATAAAAGCAGTACACTTCCTGTTTGGCATCACTTCCAAAACAAAGATCATACTGGCTTTCTATTAAAGTGCAATTTAGGAGGTTAAAAATGTAACAATATAGCTCTTAATCAAATTCATTTTAGACTGCGGACACTGGGAATGGAAAGAATTGACTTTACAATATGGGACATAGTCCAAACAAATGAGGGCTGGTTTTAAAACAACAAAGAATCTATTATTACATATTATATAACCTGCTTCAGGTCTTTTTATGATACGTTTGCAGATAACTTATCTTTAAATGTTCTTGTCATGGAAGGGTTATAATTGCTTGCAAATACACAAGACCATATCAAACTATTTGTGCTGATAATTTTGTTTCCCACTTACTCAAAAGAACCTCCCCCCAACCACCTCCCTAAGGAAAATGCTTGGCATTCTAATCAAACAAGATAGCCCTATTAAAAAGAATTCTGAGGAAATGTAAAATGTCTTTCAACTGGCAACACCAACATAAATGAATAAAGCTGCACTCTAGTAAGTAAAGAAGCCTTTCAATGGACCAAATCCCTTTAACAGGGCACTCCAATGCCCATTAATTAGTGAATCAGCCTTCAAACAGAGTAGCTGTCAATGAAGGAGTAAAGAAATCGGAAAAATATAAGTGAAAGCTTCCATTTCTGATCAATGTTGGCTCTCCAGTTCTTGTCAACTACTTACTATTTCAAGTAGTTAAAGACCAATACAATGAACCAGGACTGCCAAACCTAAAATACTTACTTTGAGTTTGGAATGTAAAGTTCCTTTTGAGCACCCTTTAGGAAGTAACATCTATCAATGAGATTATTTTTCCTCTAGAGATAAGAATGTTTTTCACTAGGTGACAGACATCCAAAAGACAACGAAGGATGCTGTGCTGAAGGTATCCTAGACATGTTCTAATTAACCTTAGTAACTGGGCAGGACCAGACATAAATGAAATGTTGTGCTGATTTTCTCCATAGACCTGAAGCACTTAATCTTGTCTTCCTCACAGTAAATATTCCTGTACAGGAATTAAGTACATAGGTTTGAGTGGCATGTCATTATAAGAAGAAGGCTGTGTGTTCGGCAAGCACACTCATTAGAAGGGGCAGCCTGTGTTAGCCTGGTTCACTCATTACTTCTCCTCTCCCGGGTTGGGACATGCATTATTCATTCATTAGACTTTTCCGCTTATGGAAACATGTGAGGAATTCTGTCTCTTTTGTCCTATGCTTCGTGTTTTCTTTTGCTTCACTAGCTATGTATAAAAGTATCTGCTGACTTGTGAGGGTCCATAGAATTCCCTTCATGCACTAACTTCTAAATCTTTCTTTACTTCCAGGAATCTGGAAATACATTTATATAGCTAGCAGCTGGAACATGTAACTGTATCTCTCACAAAAGATTGTTGATAATGCTAAAGATCATTGTGTCATTTGTATTTTGTCTTGTGAAAGAGTACATGCAGAACTGGATGTGGGTCTAACATGAATAAAAGTTGTAACAGAAACATATTTCTGTGAATATTGAATATTTGTGATGTATGCAGTGAGAAAGGTGTTGTTTTATTGTGTATTATGCTGTGTAATGTACATTTGACTTTATATCTGATGCAATCATATTCAGAGATTCTATACTTGACACTAGGAAGAATGCTATGTCAGTGACATCACCGGACTCCTTCCCCTTCCCTTAGTTAACTGACGGAATCACTTGGGCCGGTGAGTCTCATGGTTCATATCAAGCGGTAGATCACAAAGTTGCATGCTTCATTTAATTCTGTTCCACCTGCTCTTCCCACTGTGCAAGTGAGTTCATCACTTATTCAGATTTTTTTTCTTTCCATGCTGTATCATTTTATGAGCAGGGTTCAAATGGTAATAGCCAGGTTAATGTGTTGCTCATTTTATCTTCTGGTGCACTCAGAAACCTCAAAGACAGGGTGGGAAGTCTGCCAATACATTTCAATGTACTATAACGTACTTGTGAACCACGCACTATGACTTCTTGACAGTGTAAATCAGTGATAGTCACAGGTGTTTTCATGTGTGCTTATTTTGAGGCCATATAACTGAGTATGACCAAGGATATTGACAAACAGCACAATTTTTTGCTTCTTGACAGTGTTCTGTCAAAGTAGGGTTTTCTCACTCTACATCACAGACTCCTGATTCTGCTCAACTGAAAGGAAACCTATACTGAGAGAAATATATAGGCTGTCATCGGTAACCTCCTTCTAAAAAAGCTTGTTGGCTGACTTTAACTGGGTTCTGAATTTTTTGGTCAGAACGTTATCTATATTAACACAGTGGGGGTGATTTACTAACCTAAACACACGCACGCACCAGGTGCGTGTGATTTTCACACAGCAAAACGTATTTATCAACCAAAAAGTCTCTAAAAGCATATTTCCACTAATGCCATATATGGAAAAATCATGCACATGATGCATATATAATGCTGCTCTACAGTTTAGACAAAAATGGTTAGCTCATGCATTTACATTCCTGCATTCATCAACGCAAGCAACACAACATAGAGCTAATTTACACAACATCACCTTGCAATTCATGCTTGGCTTTGCACAACACACCTGCTGGGTGTGTACACACTACAAAGGTGTTTAGATTCCACCCATAGATCATGCTGGGAGGGAACACACTGCAGAGGTGTATACATGTTCGTGGTGTGTTTATAAGATTAGTAAATCAACCCCAGTGACTCAGAGGATCAGTCAACTAGCATTTTCAGTAGGAGAGGTCAGCAATGGCAGTGTACATATTTCTATCAGTTCAGGTTTCCTATAAATAATCATATTCAGAGATTCTATACTTGACACTAGGAAGAATGCTAAACTCTAGATATTTCAGGTGGCCTGTTTTGTTAAACCTCTTTACCATACCTGTCGATAACAAATCAGCTGATATCCATCTGCAAACCAGATGCACTTTGATGAGGAGCTAAAGGCACAGTATGTCATTTATGACCAAGCGGTGGATCACAAAGTTGCATGCTTCATTTAATTCTGTTCCACCTGCTCTTGTCAACTTCCCACTGTGCAAGTGAATTCATCACTTATTCAGATGTTTTTTTCTTTCCATGCTGTATCATTTTATGAGCAGGGTTCAAATGGTAACAGCCAGGTCAATGCGTTGCTCATTTTATCTTCTGGTGCACTCAGAAACCTCAAAGACAGGGTGGGAAGTCTGCCAATACATTTCAATGTACTATAACGTACTTGTGAACCACGCACTATGACTTCTTGACAGTGTAAATCAGTGATAGTCACAGGTGTTTTCATGTGTGCTTATTTTGAGGCCATATAACTGAGTATGACCAAGGATATTGACAAACAGCACAATTTTTTGCTTCTTGACAGTGTTCTGTCAAAGTAGGGTTTTCTCACTCTACATCACAGACTCCTGATTCTGCGCAACTGAAAGGAAACCTATACTGAGAGAAATATATAGGCTGTCATTGGTAACCTCCTTCTAAAAAAGCTTGTTGGCTGACTTTAACTGGGTTCTGAATTTTTTGGTCAGAACGTTATCTATATTAACACAGTGGGGGTGATTTACTAACCTAAACACACGCACGCACCAGGTGCGTGTGATTTTCACACAGCAAAACGTATTTATCAACCAAAAAGTCTCTAAAAGCATATTTCCACTAATGCCATATATGGAAAAATCATGCACATGATGCATATATAATGCTGCTCTACAGTTTAGACAAAAATGGTTAGCTCATGCATTTACATTCCTGCATTCATCAACGCAAGCAACACAACATAGAGCTAATTTACACAACATCACCTTGCAATTCATGCTTGGCTTTGCACAACACACCTGCTGGGTGTGTACACACTACAAAGGTGTTTAGATTCCACCCATAGATCATGCTGGGAGGGAACACACTGCAGAGGTGTATACATGTTCGTGGTGTGTTTATAAGATTAGTAAATCAACCCCAGTGACTCAGAGGATCAGTCAACTAGCATTTTCAGTAGGAGAGGTCAGCAATGGCAGTGTACATATTTCTATCAGTTCAGGTTTCCTATAAAGGGTCAGCTTACCTAAGATTGATATTAAAGTTACGAGCATGATGTGGTGAGTAGAGTTCTGACACCTTGGGAACTTTTAACTGTGGCACATTCATGCCATTAGTGCTGACTCGTTAACTGTTTGCCTTCAGTGTTTTGTGCTTTTGCCCACATTTGAAAGTTCCTATTGCTCTTGTTGTACTCTTTAGGACACTAATGGCAAACTCAGATATTACAGCTGCTTCAAAAACAGCCTTTGCCCAAAGCTTCTCACTTCAAGCAAGAGACCTTTACATTGAAAAAAAATGATATTGCAACTTCCTCTCCATCAGCTGCAACAAAACTGTCACAACGCTACTGAACCTGTGCCCTGAAGAAATCATCTTATTCACTACTGACCATGACTGACGCCTGTGAAATGGTTACCATTCCCAGTGTTCCACAGCTTAATTTTAGTTTAGTGCATGCACATGATTCTAATGGAGCTACAGTGAAGGAGCTAGTAAACAATGCCTTGGGCTCAAGCAGACTTGACAGTGAATAGCATGACTTCTGCATGATGCAGATACAATGTCCCGGATCAACTGGGAGTCAAAGATATGTTTAATATTGACTTTTAAAAATTTAATTGCACTTACTCTTTAAAACTTAATACACTTATTTAAGCTCAGATGCCCCCAGGTCCTAAGAATAAAATTATAAAATCTGGAAAGGGAAACACATTTCACACAAGGTATCAACTCTAAAGCAAAGTTTAGAGGAGTCCTATACAAGGAAGCTACAGTCAATGTAGAGAACACTGAAGGTAAGAATGCAAATTGCAACCCAAAGTAAAATGGGTAGAAGTTAAGGCGGGCTGCTAGTATAAGTCAAGCAAGGGCAAGTCAGCAATTATGCCTCATAGGCGATCATATGGTTTCTTAAAGACCGGGTATTTTAGCAATTGACTACTGTAGAAAACATGACTTATTGATACAGAATTCCTGATGTATGTAGGATCTGGTTGTTTAACAGAGAACATATCCACTGGTATATATTGCTGCTGATTTGGATTAAAACATCAATAGCCATATTCAAAGTAGGCATATGGACATCCAATTTTACTGAGAATAATGAAAACATATATTTGTTGACAACTTGAATAGTCACCTGGCAGCCACTAGATTATTGCTATATACAAATGCCAAGCTAGTAGAAGGTATGGGCAGAAACAACATTCTTCCCTCTGATTGGGATACATAATTTTTGTTGTGGGACATTCAGATTGTAAAATCATAAGAGTGTGGACTTAGAGGGGTCATTTAAGAGATCCCTCAATTTTGCACCCTTCCCCCCTTCCAATTTGGGTGGTGATATTTACATGAGTATAGGGAAGGACAAATACATTTCACTTTTTTTGATATATTCTTTCACATTACATTTATTTACATTATAAATTGTATTTTATAGATGCTCTTGCTGACAAAGAAATTGTGGATACAGGGACCTGGCTTATTTTAAATGTTTTTAATACTGTGTGTCACCAGTTTGATGCTATTGTTGTGCTCTTTTCAAATATGAATGAATTAATATGTACTTACGACCTATTACGGTAAGTAATGCTCTCTTTTAACATTTTCCATAACAGTATTTTATACAGAAGGGGGGCAGCCTTAATTTAAATGTATATATTGCAAGAACTAAGCCTTACAACAGACACCACTTGGAATGCAGAAATGTTACCCCCAAATCGATGTATCGTGATAACCACTGTCACTGCGACAGAAGGTGATAGCAAATCTGAAATGTTGACACAAAAACATGGATAGAAGGGAAATCTTCCAATGGGGACATTTGGTACAGTAACAACCATATGAAATGGTATATTCCTTCACTTTTATGAGATTTCCTCTTACTTTAGCATCTCTGGGACTGCCCAAGAGACACAGGCAGCAACAAAAAACCTGCAAGATTGTTTTTTTAATCACTCTAGTTTCTTCAAAACGGAAAAAAAACAGTTTTGGCCAGAGATACACTTCAAGAGCTTCCTCCAAGACCTTTGGACTTCGATCTGTAAATCAGAATAGCATGTCCCAGAAATGCATGCCAAGCTCTGATTAATGAAAAATGTGAACATGTTTTCCAGAAGCCTCCACCCAACCACTACTAAATCCTAACTTATTCTTTGCCGAAACACATGGAATGGTCAGTAACAGATGTGAACCTTTAAACCAACATGTGCTTATAAGATGCATGAAATCAGGCAGAACTGCAGATCATTTATAACATGTACCATATATAGACCAAGTATCCTTACATACCTTCTGTTATTTCAAATACATCAAATATATACATTATGTGCTAACTGTGCTGTAATAGTTGCACTCTGCTTTTTGTTTACAGACCAATGCCATTTTCTTGGACAACATTCCTATATAAACCTTCACAATACACTGTTGATTACACAAAACCACAAAGTACTAGCTATGAAATAATATACAGCATGGATGTTATATTAAATTTTAGGAGCCAAACACACACAATGGGGATCCAAAGGAGGTGCTAAGATTTTTACATTAGGTCCAATATTAACTCTGCTGTTCAGTAAACCTATTTTCATGGACAACTTGCTTGTAATGTATTTCACCCACCTGGCTTAATCATAGAGATTAAGCCTGATGGGTGAAATGCATTAGAAACAAGCGATCTACGTTGGAGGATTGATGGTGTGTCTATTATTTTGGAATACATGTTTTTATACTTGGTGAAGACTCATGAAGACCCATGGAGTGCGGTTATTTCTATTTACATAGGTTAAAAACAGTAGTAACAGCACCTCCCCATATTAAAAACATATGATTCCGTAGACACTAAACATCACACAGAGCTGCTATAATAATTTCATGACTTGGTGTACATTGAGCAATCCTTATGGAAAGCAATCATCATAATATATAGGACTTGCTTGTCTGTACATAGTAGCTTATCAGCAGCCACTGAGTGAAAATCAGTGCCGTGCCGTGCCTTCTGGGCTAGGTGAGGCAGCCCCCATCCCACCAAAGCTCCGCCCCTGTCCTAACAAAGCCCCACCCCATTCCATTGAAGCCCCACCCCCAGCACAGTAACCAAGCTGTGTGGGGAGGAGGAAGGGAGGAGACAGGGAGGAGCCTCCCTGTCCCTCACTTGCTCGTCACTGCTGAGGCATCAAGATCCATGGCCTCAGTGGTGTTTTTTTTCTTTTTTTGATTGGACAGCTTGGACCAATGGCACCTTGCCATTGGTTCAAGCCATCCACAGAGCTCACACCTCTAACACAGATTAGAGGCTGTGACAGCTCTTGCCTCACCAAGTTAGGTTAAACAAGCAGTGGGGAAGCCCGCTGCTGTGTAACCTAACTACCTGTCAAAAGCTGGATGCAGCACTGCCTGTAATTAATAGGCAGCGCTCCGTCCATGACAGGTTACAAAGCGGGGAGGCTTTCCCTGCTGTGTAACCTGTAACAAGCTGCACTGAATGGAGAAAAAGCTGTCAGCTTCAGACTTGAAGGTAACAGCTTTTTCCTGCATAATACTAGGTGAGGCTCTGCCTCACCTGCCTCCCCTGACTGCACGTATCTGGTGCAAATGTGTTCTACAGGGATATGTTATTACCACTGTTTTTAAGAAAAATAAATATGTATGCCAATAAAGAATAAAGAGAAGATTTGCACAACTTGTTTGCCACCCTCTCATACACAGCCAAGTGCTTCACTCATTTCTAGCCAAGAAACCTCCAAATACACATCGTAGTACTGCTTCACACACAGACAGGTGCCTCATTCATTCAGAAGCCAGGTGCACCACTGAGACCACAGCCACCAGCCAATCCAGCAGACTTACAATACACATTTGACTCAAATGGACTCCTCCAGTGACAGTTTGCCCAACTTAGAGTGTGTAGCTCTAGCTGGGCTCCTGTACAGTCACATGTGCACATCCTCTTGGGAAAGTGAAAGTTGGGCACCTTTTACAGTGTTTTGCAAGTGACAACATGTGTTAGCAGCACTTGTGGGGATGGATGCAGGGTGACTTTCCATGCCCTCCCTCATTATAGATGCATGGATAGCCCAACCCTAAGGTATACTACCAGGAAGGAGGCTGGAATTGTCGACAGATTACCACACATTTACAGTAATTAGGCTAAAATTAGGTAGCATTGTGGTTCCAGTCACAGAACAAGCAGGACATGTACCCAAAACACCCATATTGCGAGATAATCTCTACTTGTGTATTGCTTTATATACATTGCCTGGTAAATAAAAAAATGTATGTTCACAATACCGTCCTCCACTTGGTATTTCTTCATTTTATTTGTAAGCTCCAGAAGACGCTATAATGAAGTTTATCACAGCAGCACAGCCTGTTCTTGGTGGCAGTTGTTACTGTAGCGCTACCCCCGTAGGAGCCGCTAGTGTAACAGGTTTTTCTGTCCCCTCTGCACAGCTGTACCGCCCAATTGGTGGATCCACAGCTCACCAACACACCTTTGTATAGTTTTTTTGTATTGTATTTAATAGCTGAATAACACACACTGATCTCTAAATATCGTCACAATAACACACTGTAGCATGTGAAGTAAATAAATGCACTCTTACATCCAGTTACTGCGGCTATCTATTGCCTATACAGAGTCCTGTAATGTCAGACTGTCTCAGGAGTAAATCTAAGAGTAGAAGAATCCAATAACAATATCTCCCTTCTGTAGTAAGTATCACACCCCTCTAGACTACTGGCCAGTAGTAATGTCCTAGGCTAGCCAACGTTGGGGCCCATTCTGTGTAGCAGATGTGTAAAAGTACATTGTCACATTGGCCATAGGCCTCTCACCACTCCCAGGGTTGTTCTGCACAAGATGATGTCTTTCAGCAGCTGTATATACGTCCCTCTTCCGGCGGAACAACACTTAGGAAGGAGATTATGTCATCTAGGGTCTCTTGCAGCTCATCACCACTTGTCTAGGGTTTCTTGGAACATATCACCGCATGTCTAGGGTTTCTTGGGACACATCACCGCACGTCTAGGGTCATCTAAGGCCTCCGGTAATGATCTCCTCGCGATCCCGCTCGCTCTGCTGGGCTGGCTGGGTCACTCCAGGGGCTGGATTGGCCACACGACCAGGCAGCAATATCCCCGCCGTTGACGCGTCACTAGGCCTCCGTTCAGGCACCCGATCTCTGTCACTTCGTCTCACAGATGAGCAACTGTCTCTCCAGCACGGCAGCACAGAGCCTGTGTTTCCCTGTCTATCAAGGTCGACCACACACTCCGTTGCAGGCAGTGCTAACTCACACTGTCTTACATCGATCCGCACACTTCAGGTCCCGGTAGCAGACTGAGCGCGCTCAGCCTTCACAGTCCATAGCCATCCCCCTCCCTCTCGCACAGTATCCTGGGAGTTGCAGTTCTCAAGGTCCTTTCAGCAGTATGTCCATATCTGCTCTGCACTGCAATCCCTATAAATCTCCATCTCACTTCCCACACAGAGGCAATTAACTGTTGGCAGCCAGAAACACCGATCTACACAGTAGCACATATATTCATCTATATAGGGGCTACATTACATTTTGGTGAGTCTACTTCTTGCTAAGATCAAAAAGTCTGTGTATAGCCAGATTGCAGTAGAGTGGCTCTTAGGATCCCTCCATTGCAATCAGGCTTTGAAGTTACAGTATAGCAGTCTGACATCTTTTTTAAAATAAGCTAGTATATTCACTTCTGCACAGAATGTATGACATACAGCTTTTATGAGCCCGCTAAATCATCTGCTTGTCTCAGCTGATGAGAGCTCAATTCATCCTACTCATAATTTACAGTTTAACTTCAAGTGAGCCAATAATATAATGCAGTAGGTTCTAGGTGAACAGACTATCTTCACATTGGTCAGATTTGTTTTTGTTACCAACTGCTGTTAAGAAAAGCAATTCCTGACCTGTGGTTCTGGAGAAAGCAGAACATATCTGCACTGTGTTATTTGGTGATGGATCTAACATTTCATGTCAAAGATAGAGCATTACTTCTTATTTTTCACAGTCAATACCGAAACATTATTTATAGTAGAGATTAAGATATGGGATGAGGGAAATTACAAATATTTCTAAGAGTGAATTAACAAATGGCTCTTCTGATACTGATACCAGTATACGTTTTGCTAACCTCCCTGTACACTGACACATGCAGCTTTTACTGGCATTTAATTTACTTTCAGATATCACCCAGAACACTGAATAATGAAGAAGACTGAGAATTGCAGTATTTGCTGATACGTTCACTTCTTAAGTTTTTAGAGATATCTGACTCTATGATGTGTGAGCCAGAGCTGGTAAGGGTGCAAACCCCCCGCAGGCTATTCCAGTATGAGGTAAAGAGAGCCTGTGTGTATACACTAGGCAACACATGTCATACAATATCTATATTTTTTATTAGAGTATTTCGTAACAAACAAAAATGATCTGTAGGGGAATATTACTGGTAAACTGTCAGACTACATATATTGGTATTTTTGGCGTTTCTCCATAATTCACTGTGATTACTGTATAGTTATGGCAGCACATAGTCCCATGACCTACAGGACTCTGATTGCCCTCGTCTTTCCAAAGTTGGCTGGCATCCCATTAACGTGACCAATGAATCAGACAATCAAACAAGAATACCATTGTGTCAGTAAGAACATATTATAACATACTATATACATTGCCTGGCCCCCAAAAAAGTAACCACATGGATTTAGCTAGCCTTCCATTGGATAAGTGTTATGATCTGGGGTTGCTTCAGTTGGGCAGGTTTAGGTTCAGCAACTTTATGTTCCCAAAAAATGAAGTCAGCTGCCTACCTAAATATAATGAATGACCCTGGCATATTTCAAAATGACAATGTTTGGATGCATCGGGCTCAAATTGTGATTTGGGGAGCATGAGGCATAATTTTCGCACATGGACTGGCCACCAAAGTCCAGACCTCAGCCCCAATGAGAATCTTTGGGATGTGCTGGAGAAGACTTTACGCACTACACTGTGTGCACAATTATTAGGCAAGTTGTATTTTTGAGAATTAATTTCATTATTGAACAACTACAACTTCGTTTCAATAACAGTCATAAGCCTTCCATCCATGGAGTCTGTCCTTTTCTTGATCTGTTGACGATCAACTTTTTGTGCCGCAGCAACCACAGCCCCCCAGACACTGTTCAGAGAGGTGTACTGTTTTCCTTCACCGTAAATCCCTCCTTTAAGAAGGGCCCACAAATTCTCAAAAGGGTTTAGATCAGGTGAAGAAGGGGGCCATGTCATTATTCTTTCATCTTTAAGGCCTTTACTGGCTAGCCACGCAGTGGAGTACTTCAATGCATGTGATGGAGCATTTTCCTGCATAAATATCATGGTCTTTTTGGAAGATGCAGACATTTTCCTGTACCACTGCTTGAAGAAAATGTATTCTAAAAACTGGCAGTAGGTTTGGGAGTTGATTTTGACTCCATCTTCAACCTGAAAAAGTCTAACTAGCTCATCTTTAATAATACCAGCCCATACCAGTACCCCACCTCCACCTTGCTGGCGTCTGAGTCAAAGAGGAGATCTTTGCCCATTACTAATCCAGGCAGGGGCTGATCCATCTGGTCACTCTCATGTAATCAGTCCATAAAACCTTTGAAAAATCTGTCTTCAGATATTTCATAGTTACATAGTTACATAGTATTTGAGGTTGAATAAAGACATGTCCATTTCAAGGCCCAGTTTTGACGTTTCAATTTGTGTGACTTGTTCAGTGGCGGTCGGGTTTCTGCCTTCCTTACTTTGGCCATGTCTCTGAGCACTGAACACCTTTTACTTCTGGGCACTCAAGGTACGTTGCAGTCCTGGAATATGATAGCACTGGAGGATATTGGGTTCCTGGTAGCTTCACATTTGATTCTTTTCAAGTCTTTGGTAGTTAATTTGCCTCTTTTTTTATCAACACATTTCTTGCGAACCTGTTGACTATTTGCAACAAAACGTTTCATGTTTCTGTGATCACACCCCAATATCTTAGCAATTTCAAGAGTGCTGCATCCCTCTAAAAGACTTTTTGCTATTTTTTTACTTTTCAAAGTCAGTTAAATCTCTTTTTTGGCCCATTTTGCCTGAGGAAAAGAAGCTTCTTAATCATTATGCACACCTTGATATAGGGTGTTGATCTCCTAAGGCCACACCCTCCCTCATTAAACAAATACACATCACCTGATATGCTTAAATCCAATAAGCCTTCAAGCTTATACAGCTTGGAGTTGGACAATATCCATAAAAATGGTGATTTGGTCAAAATACTCACTTGCCTAATAATTGTGCACACAGAGTAGATCGACTATCCCATCATCACGAAAAGATCTTGGTGAAAAATTAATGCAACTTTGGATGGAATTTTTTTTGTGACATTGCATAAGTTTATCCAAACAATGCCACAGCGAATGCGTGCTGTAATCAAAGCTAAAGGCGGTCCAACTAAATATTAAAGTGTGTGACTTTTTTTTTCTTTTTCTTTGGACATCCAGTGTATACATTTTCTGAACCAGCAGCAAAGTTCTGCTTGGCAGGTTTTATTAGGTACCATATATGTATACTATGCTTCACCTAGAGATTACTGTGTTGACATTAGAAGTTTTGTTACCTGCATTCAATAAACCATTGTCGGATCTGGTCTTGAAGTGTTTCCTTCATGTCTAATCCTTCTGTCTCTCTTATAGTGTTCTTTACTTGCACCAGGGCATGTTGGTAGTCGGCTTCATGCTGCTCCTGCAGTTCAGAGCGAAGGGTTTCTGTCTTACTGGCAATCATCTGCGCCATGCTCACAGTGGTGAAATGTGCAGGTGGCACCTACAAATACAAAATGAGAAGAAGGTTCAGAAAGGCTCCGGACTGCTCAATATAGTTTGACTAGCAAGCATATGTAGTGTTTTTTTTTGCAATAAACACATAACTGTGGGATTTAGTGTTTTTTTTATGATAGTCTGGAGTTCAGTTTCAAATGAATCTTATTTTTCACATGCAGGTCACAGTCACATTTAATTACCCTTTCATCAGCAGCAGATACTCACCTTTCTGTTGCTTTTGTGCAAGTCCCAGGGGAACCTCTCTGGTTGGAGCTTAAAAAGTGCTGAAATCTGACTGACAGACCCATGTGTAAGCACTAGGCCAATCACCAAGCACTAGCATTATCACATCAGTGGAAGAAGAGTGAGTCACAAGTTACTCCATATCCAGTACACTTTCCTTCCTTCAGAAGCTGAAGAATCTGTTTGAATGAGCCATGATATGTCTTCAACAATAGAGAACAAGTTAGTTGAATAGGACTAACTACTACTAGCTATCATAAGAAAAGTATGTAAGCTAATATTAGTCCTATTCAACTGACTTGTTCTGTATTGTTGAAGGCATATCATGGCTCATTCAAACAGATTCTTCAGTTTGGAGTGTCAGGAACATACCCAAACCACACAGTTAACTCAGTCACCCTAATTAAATCACCATGGAATGTGCCAATGCAGAGGTTGACTGGACAAGAACAGAATGGGATGTGTAAAAATGTTTGTAAAACACCCTGTAGATAATCCAGTTCCATGGTGCCAGAAAGTAGACATGTGCACTGCCCAAAAATTTGTTTAGTTTCGTTTCGTTTTAAATTCGGATTTGTGTTATTTTGTTTTTCAGGATTCGGGTGTGAAAGTCAATTCGGATTCGGAATTCGGATTCGGACGAAATTCGGTAGCGTTAGTACGAACGTTCGTTTTGTTTTCTGTTCTTATTCGTTTCTTATTCGTTTTGTTCGTTTGCAGCAAAAGTGACATTTGAGGGGGAAAAAATATTTTTCTCCTCTAATGTCACTTTGCTCCAACGAACGAAACGAATAAGAAACGAATAAGAAACGAATAAGAACAGAAAAACGAAACGAACGTTCGTACTAACGCTACCGAATTTCGGAAATGGAAATTCGGATTCGTTTGCATTCGTTATGTCTGTAATTCGGAATTCGGATACATCCGAATGTCCGAATTTCCGAAAATTCGTCCGAATTTCGATTCGGAACGAAACGAATCGCACATGTCTACCAGAAAGGTCAGGACAGGTATTTAACTTTTCTATCATATATTTACTTTAATGCACAACAACGTCATATGTGCTCTATTGTTTAAAAAAATGTGTTAAGCGGCAGTGCACAGGTGTCAACTAGCCCCATAATTATTAATGGGCAGAATGTCATCCCCGACCATTCTCTTCTTAATCTGTACTGCCATGTAGAGACTTCCAGTTAGAGAGCGACAACCTGAAAGCAAACAAGTTCTGCTGTTTTCTCTTTTTAGAAAACTTATAAAGATTTGTGACAATGGTGTTATGGGAGCACCCCATGAAAAGAGTTTGTTTGTATATTAAAATGTAATGTAATAAGTGAAAAAATATATAAAGCATCCGTTTAAAAACGTATACAATTAAAAACATAAAATTGACCCCAAACCATTATAATGTCCTGTTAAAAGTAGAACAGAACAACATGGACAACATACTGATCTGTGTTACGTGTCAAGGAACTTAACAACAGGCTGATGTAGGGGAAATATACACTTCCTGATAAAGAGTTTGGGCATGTTCAATAACCAGGAAGTTCTGATATTAGGGACAATAGATCATTTAGAGCAGGGAAGTTTCAGAGACAGCTACACAGAGCTCTGTATTGTGCGGATCTCAGAATTCCTGGCAAGAGGCTGAAACTGTGATCTTTAGTAACAAATCAGCAGAATAGAATATTTGAAGAAAAGGCTTCAAGGGTAGAAGGATTCTGTCATTCTAAGGTCACAGTTAACAGCATGTATTGAAAGAGGCGTCACAGAGGTTTTTTTTTGCTCCAAAAACTGCCCAATCTTTTACAAGGTATTTCTAAAAATGTAGCTAGGCCTATACTTTAGAGCTGGATAATATGTAGACAGATGTGAGATCTTTGGGCAGCTCAAATTTAATCAGCTCTGGAAAAATCATAATTCACACCAGAAGAGAAAAATATTTGGCACATGGCCCCTGTGCGGTGTCTGTATCTTCTGCACATGAAATAATTGTTCTTTTACTGTAATGTTGTTACATATATGTGTGCTGGTATGTTTATATGCTAGGGTTCAATGTCAGCCTAAGAATGTTGATACACAAGTTTACTTATAATAATGATGGTAAAAAAATGACAGTACTGCTGGATATGAGACTCATGTACAGTAGGTAAAAGGTGAAAAACACTACATCATCGGAATGGGACACATCCCTGTCAAAATGCCACATGTGGAGCATTTTAGGGCTCAGCCCAGTTCTATGTGACAGTAAACATCCATCTAACTTCCATGGTTCAATACAGTAGGTCTGATGCATAAAACTTCTGTAGGCTGCCACCCTCAGTTCAATGCTGACTTTTAGTTTACACATGTGTTTGTGGGGCTTTTTCTAATTTAAATACAGAACCATGATTTTATTTATAGATGTATTATGAGTCTGAAGCCGGGATCCCTTATTATTTTATTTGTGATCTTTATTTTATTTATCTGGACCTTTAACTTTTTCAGGAACTTTACAAGTCTGCATGAACAAACACCTGAAATGTAACAACATACGGCAACTGTAGAATTAAAAAAATGTTGTATCATTTGAAATAAACTGTTTTGTAAGAGAGCTTAGCTTAGCTTAAGTTATTACCAGACTATTGTTCCTAATTTTCAACAACAGTTTACTGGATGGAAGAGTACCAACTGATTGGCATAAAGCAAAAGTTGTACCAATTTTCAAAAAGGGGTCAAGATGTATACCAGGAAACTACAAACCAGTTAGCCTATCATCAATAGTATGCAAAATATTTAAGGGAATGGTAAGGGACTATATTCAGGAAGTTATTCGAGGAAATGGTATTATCAGCAACAAGCAGCATAGATTTATGAAAGAACGTTCTTGTCAGACCAACCTATTAATGTTCTATTATTAATGAGGAAGTGAGTAGCAACCTAGACAGAGAAAGGCTAGTGAACATAGTTTATCTGGTTTTTGCTAAAGCATTTGATACTGTACCCCATGAACACTTACTTTGCAAACTACAGTTCATGGGCATTAAGGAAAGGGTGTGCAAATGGATAGAAATTTGGTTAGATGAAAAGGTACAGAGAGCATAGATAAATGGCTAATTTTCTGCCTGGTCCAGGGTTGTGAGTGGCGTGCCCCAGGGCTCTGTCGTAGGGCCAATACTATTTAACTTGTTTATTAATGATATTGAGATTGGTATTAATAGTTCAGTTTCAGTGTTTGCTGATAATACCACAATTTGTAGGGTAACAAACTCATCAGAGGACATAGCAACATTACAGGAAGACCTTGATAAAGTAGGGGAGAGACATGGCAGATGAGGTTCCATCTAGAAACAATATACATTAGTAAATTAAACATGACGTTATAGTCCATCATAGGAGTAAGCTTGGAGCGGTGGCTGCTTTACCCAGGGACCATGGGGAACAAAAGGAGCCACCCTCCAGAAGGAAGGACAGTGTGAGCAAAACAATTCTGAAATAATATGAGGATCTACAGCTGAATGATGCACACGTAAGCTACAGTATTGTTAATAGTTAAGGTACTTGAATGCATTTTTAAGATTTAACTCCTGAGTTTAGTGTCACTTTAAAGAAATAAAAGCAGATGAAGGCATTGACAGAGGGAGTGCTGTTATTTGTGTGACCTCTTATAAAAGTTAAATCGCATGCTAGGTCCTCTTTAATTAGCAGCCTGGAAAAAAATATGTCTGAAAACAACCAATCAGGTTCCAAGACCTTAATACAGAAGGTAGATTTAACCCAATTGGCTCTTTTAAGGTGACAGCTCTTTTTATGAACTGTGGACCTTGCTAGTATCTACAGTAGAATAAACATCTTTAAAGGAAACCTTTATTGAGAGAGATTTGGAGGCTGCCATTGTTGACTTTGCTTTATTTATTTTACATATGCTCCTGGTCTAGCTGTTATTAACTTTTGTGCGTCAATTCTTAAGTCACTAAGTATGCAGATCAGGTTTTTTTTCACTTTACATCAATTTTTCTGATGTGCATACTTGTTTTAGGTCAGTAACAAATGAAGTATTGAGCCACCAGGTAGCTACCATTTTCAGAAGATCAGTAACATTAAATTCTCTCTTAGGAAAGATTTTCTCTATATGGCCTGCATAAAAATAACTTCATCTATGAGGACAAATAATTTTTACAATTCTAACAGCAGTGCTAATAAAGCAAATGATCTTTAAAGCCCAACTGAACTTGTTCTAGAACTCTCTAATTAGCAGGGAGCATGAGCTTTGGTGATTACAGAGCTAATTATCTAACTCAGCAGGACCTATGCAGAGAGACCACTGTTTCCTCACTGAGAGCACAGGTTTATCTCTACAGAAATCTGGCAGGGCATATATTTTTCTACTTTGGCTGTAGCTGCTTATAAAGAAACCTGCAAGACAATCCACAAACGTTGTTTTGATGCACCTGCAATATGCTTAGCAGAATTAAACTAAAAATATAATCAGGCTTAAAAATGTATATTAGGTATTCAAAGTACACAGTAGCTAAATAACCAAGAGACAAAAAGACCTTATATGTAAAGAAGACTTTTCTTTATGACAGTCACTAGACTAGTTAAATTCAGGCATTTGGATGTATCCGAATTTCCGAATTTAAATGCACCCAAATGCAAATTAATCTGAATCGGATCCATTCTAATTTTGTTCAAAATAAACTAAATCAGAGATGTGACTGTTGTCTGGCCAATCAGATTTGTTTTTCACTGTTGGGGGTTGCATTACAGACAAGGCCACGTGACCTTGTTCCGTAATGAAAATTTGGATTGTTCTGAAACTTCAGACAGATCCGAAAGCCGAATAACGAACCAAATTGAATTTATAATCCAAATTCCAAAAACAAAAGCAATAAAAATCACTATCTGAACCAAAACTAAATTTTTGCGAGGTTACATGTCGGCCAGTCACCATAAGCCCCTTAAGCTCACAAATGACGTTGGAAATAAATATTTATCATGCTCTTTTAACAGCGGTATCAAATATAATGCACAACTGCTAAATACATTTAATAAAAGTAAAAAATAAATAAGTTCAGTAAGCACAGGCCCGGTGCTTCTTTCCTTTCTGTGGTTGGAAGAAACACACAGGCACAGGTCAAGTAAACTACACAGTGCAAAAAGCATAACAAATCTACGTAATGAGAGGTTAGAAGAAATGTGATAGTGGGTACTGCTTAGAAATGTTATTTTACTTGTCTATAGCTTGTAGATTGTGGTTTTGCACTTTGAAACCACAATGTCTAAACAACCCATGACTTTGCTTATTGTGCGGATACGTATATACCTGTGTATGGAAGAGCCTGTAAATCGAATTTCACACACGCTCTTAAGGTCTATATAATTTAGCATATTACATACCTAAGATTCTGCACCATTCTGGCCATTTTATTGGGTTGGAAATCCTCACTCTTTTAAGTTAGGAGTCATTTCTATTTTGTATCATCTGACTAATTGTTTGAAATCCCCGGTAAACTAAACTATGTACCTAATATAATAAGTCAGAATCGTAGGAAAATATCCCAGACCTCTGAGTAAGTTTTTCTACGGATAAAAGCTCAGAGCCATGAAAAAAATATTATATTATATTACAGTAAAATTTGAATAAATTTGAAATCATTCAAAGTAGTTTAAAAGTCAAAAGGATTTACGTTATTTCAAATGCTAATGAAATCACTTACAGTGGATGCTGCTTCTTGATGTTTAAAAGTTTTATAGGGTTATTCACTAATGAGCCGAAGGATCCAGCTGTAGCTTCGGTTCGAGTCGAACCGAAGGGCTGCTGTATGGGCTATTCACAATGACAGCTGGGCACAGCCAGCCAGAATCTCACGGCTCTCTCCGCCCGGTTGTAATGACAGATCAGCGTCCTCAAATGACCTAGGGACCCTGATCTGTCATGAAACAACAACAACTGGGCGTAGCCGGCCCTGACGTCCAGTTGTTGTTTTTTGCCCGGGACCTGCTAGAAGACTCTGGCAGGTCCCGGCCAATAGTAAACAGTTGGGCAGAGCTAGCGGTGATGAACTTTTAAACATGAAGCAGCAGCACAGCATGTTTGACTGACCGAAGGCAGCCGATGTACGGCTGAAGTGAATAGCTGAACAGCGTTTGGCTCACTTCACTTTGACTTGGTTATTAACTCGGCTGCCTTCAGCAGCTAAGTGAATAACCCCCTTAGTTTCCTACAGAATCAGCTGGCCCCCTGAGCACTGGCCCTGATATGTTGTTTTAGAGTGACTCCTTTCTCAAGCAGAGTGCTATGCAGTCACCCTGTGTGTGCTAGTAAGCTGTGTGTGTTTCCACAAACACACAGCATATCAAGCTACTTTCCTCCCTCTGCCCCTTGCCCCCTCTTCTCCCTTCTCCAAGCTAGTAGATGAACAGTTGCTGGAGTCTGCTGTCTGCTTTTTGACAGGAAGTTCAGGGAAGCTGAGCTGAGAGACTTAGAAGACTTGAAGTATTTTGGCAAAAAAGTAAAGCAATGCTTTACTGGGCAATGTATATTTCATTGATCTGGATTCATTATTGAAAAAAGTTTAAAAGTTTAATACTACTTTCATAAAAAAGACAAAACTGTAGTCAGAGCAGATGAGATGACTACTAAGGCAAACTATCTGGCTCTGTTATGAGTTATCTAGGCAGCAATAACTTTTGGCAAAATGAATGTGCATGCAACTTAGATGCATTTATTGGACTGGCATGAAGTCATTTAAGAAGATTCAGGGGTTGATGTATAAATGTTCTGCCCAGTGTATAGCTGAGCGAATGCCATTCGCATGGCGTTCCCCCCACTAGATGGAAATTCCTATGCTTCTCCGCTCCATCTAGTGGCAGGAATGCTGCACGAACGCATTCACCAGATATGGGCAGAACGTTTATACATCAGCCCCTTAGTGTTAAAGTTTTTGTCACACAAGTCAGATGTGGGAATGCATTTATGATTTAGAGGTTGGAGAGTCTACGGGCTCTATAATGATTTTGCCATTGGACTCATATAGTAACCCACACTTATAAGGAAATATCCACTTGATTAAACAAAGCATAATTTAAAAACAGTAATCAAATTGTTGTATGTTTTTGTAACTGTGTCGGCAGTCATGTGACTGCTAATGTAATCAACTGTTCGCCAATCACATTACAGTTGTTCAGCCTTTTATTTTTATTAGTTGTGTATGGTCCTTATAACATAGTGGTTTAACAAATTTTTTTCCCTTAGTATAAAGCTACACATTGCAGCTGCAGTGCTGGAAATGATCAGAAATGTATTGGTTTGTATGCTTGCTATAATATATATACTTTATTTGCACTATGTATATTTTATATTTGCCTTTGGTTATATCTCTCACATGCATTCTGTATATCCAATAAGATAACATTGTATAACCTCATGCAGCTCCCTGCAGCTCTTTAGGCATTCAGGTTTATTGCTTTCCGTATAAATCTCAATCTTTTTACCCTCATGCCCTTACAGTGTTTCAGCATAGCCGATTATGGGACTGTGCCAGAGACACCTGCTTGGTATGCACAATGCTTCATTGTCTGGGAGGGAAGCTAATTAGCAGGCAGCAGTAGCAGGTTCATATCCCTTGGACAGAGTTAATTCCGCCAGTCTTCTCCTATTCCAAGCCACAGTGAGATATTTGCAGTTGTCCTGTAAGCCCTTCCCACAATTCAATTTCGGGTTTCCACGTGTTATTTGTTAGGATTCTGCCGCTCATTCATTGCCATTGCTTTGTCATAAGTTTCCTGACAAGCAGCTGGTTAAGTGGCCAAAGGAAAATGACTGCACTGCCCCTTCTTTCTTCTTTCCGCCTCAAGAGCAGCAGGGGAAAAAACACTAAATAATAAAACAAACAACCGCTGCACTAAAAAAAACAAGCTCTTTTAACATAACGAAAACACCAAACAATGGGAGTGCAGAATACATCTTGTCACATATCAATCAACACCGGTCTTTTCATTCTTGTATATCCATAGTTTATGTGTGTTCACTGGATGGTGTACCAAGACATTGTTCTTTTAAACGAATGTGTGTTTTGTATGAATGAGTCGAGAGACTATTCCCATGTTCTTTTTTTAAATGAATGTGTGTTTTGTTTAAATGAGTCAAGAGACTATTCCCATGCTCTTTTAAATGAATCTGTGTTTGGTATAAATGAATTAAGAGATTATTTCTTAGCTTTTGCCCAAGAATAACAATTACATGTTATACATTTTATTAAGGAATTCAGTCTGCCATTCTTGATAAATGTTTATAATTGCTAGGAACATGCTTATTGTGTTAATTATTTCAGTGCCTGTTCCGGCTTCATATAGATTTTTGGTCCTGTCATGATGCATGCCCATCTTTTATCACTACAGGGGTATTCTCAAAAAGGTGAAGAGTTTGGGGAAGGCCTGAGGAGTGAACAATCTAGGCCAAAAAAGCAGATTTGGAAAAATTCAGCTCATTTTCCAGTTCAGCTAGGTTGTCCTAGATTGTTCACTTCTCCTGCCTTCTTCAAACTCTTCACCCTTTAGTGATTAACCCTGCAGGTGTCAGGACTATAGAAATCTGCAGGCAAATCCAACACCTTCAAAGATGAGGGGACAGCGAGACAGTCCTGGAACTGGCTGAGCTGGAAAGTTTTAATATGTTAGATCTGTGGAAATTAGGTAGAACAAGGTTCTTGAAACATGCAACGCTTCAAAATGTAGGTAAAGGAAATCTGCAGTGATAAAACATGAAGACTGCTATTGTTGATCTATCCTTACGATAATGCTAGTTGCCTGGTTGTCATCCTGATTGAAGGAATTCAATATTTTTTGGACTATTTACCTGGAAGTGGTATGCAGATCAAGTGATCGGACTTCATTGTGACTTTTGACTTGCATTTTCCATGTCAATGGTTCAGAAAGTACTGAAGCTAGAAATAGCTAGTTTCTTAGATGGTGATCACAAAATGTTTTCCATATATTAATTTCACTACTGGTCCCCGTCAAAGATACTCTGTCACTTTGCCCATCAAATTAAAATGACAGACCCACTTATACTCGCCTTTGCTGTACCCCCACTCCCAGCACTCCATTCCTCTGTCCGAGCTGCGTGGAAAACCTAGTGTATACTCTGTACTGGAGCTTACACTTGGTTGAAGAAGTCATCTTCTTCCTACAAGTGACAGTCTTTGAGCTTGCCGATTGGCCACCCAAGCTTGAGCATTGCATCATGGAAAAAGGTTCTCCCGTACCTTAAAGAACTTCAAAGAAAATATTTTGCACGGGTTCCAATGGAACAATGGATAAGTGGGGAAGAGCTACAATGGTGAGTACAGGTACGTTGCGGATGGGCTAGCATGTGGCTGTCACTTTGTCCTGAATGGACAAAATTATAGAATCTGTTTAAGGCATGCAAGGTAAGCACTGTGAAATATGCACTTTCACAGAGATGCACAGCAATGACATCTTCTGAAATGTTAATCTTCTTGAATGTTATTCAAATAAGTTAGAAACAACCTTTTGATGCATACACCTGGCTGTCATTATTGCTCCTATTCTGTTGTGTGTATCATACAAGAACCAAGGTCAAACAAAAAGATCTAACTGCTGCAAAAGCAGGCAGTGAGCTGGTAACATTTCCAAACTACAACACCCAAAAAAACTGTCAGTGGTGCAGTTCTGAGATCTGAAGAAGTGCCCAGGGTCTAAATGTGATGTGTCAGGCTGACACCAGTGTCACAGTTTTACAACCACGAATCAGTTTTTCAGTAATGGGGTACAGGATTGTAACTCTTCACCCATTGGCCATATGCTTTATTCTAAATTTTGTAGCTACAGCCATTCTGTGCAGAAACACATGCCTTTTACACTGTCATCCTGAGATAACAAGTAACACACAAGCAAGTTAACATCATCTAGGGAATTAATTGAATCCCAAAATCCCACTAATTAGGGATGCACCGATACCGGTATCATTGCCTAGTACTTGTGAAAATGCCCCAACATAAGCGCTTCAAATTTTTAAACTGAAGTGGCTGTCTGAGGTCCTGCACTTGCTGTGGACCTCGGCAGCCTTCCTATGAACACAGCCCACCTGAGACTCCACACAGCCCACCTAAGACCCCACACAGCCCCCTGAGATCTCACACAGCCCACCTGACTACCTCCACAGCCCACTTAAGACCACACACAGCCTCCCTGAGACCCCAAACAGCCCACCTGATATTCTCCAAAGTCCACCTGAGACCCTGTACAGCCCACCTGAGACCCCACACAGCCTCCAGAGACCATGCACAGCCCTACTGAGACCCCACACTGCCCTCCTGAGACCCCACACAGCCCATCTGAGATCCACCGCTGGAGACATCATGTCGACACCCCAGAGCAGCATAAAGTATGTAGCTTCATATTATTCTGCATTGCGGTAAAATGAATTGCTGGGATTTGTACTCCTCTATAGCCGGTTGCTTTTCAACATTGCTGTATAACTTCACCACTGTCCTAAAATCTTTAGTCTGTATTGTTTTAGAAAAACTGTCACACAAACAAAATGCTGAAATTGGTGTCAGCGAATGCTGGGAATACTGGGAAAAGCATAGGCACTCGTACTCGGTCTGGGAAAAGGGTATCAGGGGCATCTCTACCACTAATACTTAAAGTGACACTAAACTCAGGAGTTAAATCTTAAAAACACAGTCAAGTACCTTAAAGTGACATTAAACCCTCAGATATTTTAACATAAAACAATTCTGTAATGTGTGCCTTACTGTAATCCATGGTAGTTTCCCTTCTCTTTGCTGCTCTTCCTTTTAAATCTGTATCTGTTCTCATGCTGGGCAGAACTTCTGTTTTGCAGCAGACTGCCTTGTCTCTGGAATGGCTACATGGTGTCTGTGTGCAGGCTTGCAACCTGAGCCAGCACTACAGGAAGAGGCACTCAGCTGCAAAGGGAAGTTCTCCCCAAGCATGAGAAGACATGAGGATTTAAAAGGAAGAGCAGCAAAGAGAAGGGAAACAACCATGGATTACAGTAAGGCACACATTACAGTATTGGTTTATGGTAAAAAAATCTGAGGGTTTAATGTCACTTTAACTATTAACAAAAATTTATTTTACTTGTGTATCACTCGGCTGTAGATCCTCAAATCATCTCTGAATTCATCCTGACACTGTCCTTCCTTCTGGAGGGGGGCTACTTTTGTTCCGCATGGTCCCTGTGTGAGTTGTAAAGTAGCCCTGCTGCAATCTTGCCCCTGTGATGGACTGCAAGCTCACGTTTAGTTTGTTAATTGGTATTGAGACTGTAGTCCATTAGCGATTTGGTAAAAATAGCAACATTACTACAAAATCTGAAAGTTTAGACTACACAGTTTAGACTATCATTCTATTCACAATCTTTCAAGATCTGCATTTTCAATCTTATAGGAAATAGTATATTTGTACTTAATCAAGTACTATAGCATGACCTGAATACAGTATTAAAACACACATTTGTGTAAACTATCATTGCTGGGGTATATTTCTACAAGCTCACCACAAATATCAGCTAATCATAACAAATGTACACACCAGATTTTGGACATAAAACACCCAATTCTGCATAACTGATATTCAGCCAAGGAATGCAGACCAAGTTAAGCATATAAACATGAGGGAAACATTTGTACAATGCTGTAGGCTTCTTTAGTTCCCATGTATATTATATGCCAGTGATGAACAAAATGTATGGGCATTATTCAACTAAGTATATACAATATAAATTGTAGCTACTATACGAATCATACAATTATTGACATTATAACGCCAAAATAGTCCTCTAAGGATCTTCTTAAGAAATTTAAGACTGTTTTTCCTTGTTGTGTTACACTAGGGTATTATTGTATGTATACTTAATTCGGGGGAATTCCAGTGTGTTCATGGACAAGAAGACTTGAGGGAGCCTGCTGAGAAACATGCGTGTGATGCTAGCCACAGTTGATAGGCTATGATTAAAAAATCCAACTATGGCATTTTCATACATGTGCATTGCTTTAGAACCTATTTGGCTCCTAGTCCTGTCCATTCATCTCCCAGTTACAGCATTGCTATGTATGGACTTGCAGAGGCTAATATCAGGACAGATTCAGGTACTTATCGAAGGTGTACGTATTCATAAATGTAATTATTTTAAAGACATTCACATTTTTATTAAATTGTGTGATTGTATATCTGTCTAGGTTTTAGCATTAAAACACCTGAATAAACAGGTTTTGGCTAAGTGAACGAGTGTACGTATTATGTAGGCACTGTAGTGTACTAAATAATTATTTGGAAAATAAACCTTTGCAGCTGATTCTTCTTAAAGAATGTGTCAGGCTCTGAACCCAGGACCTCTGCTGTAGCTAGCAGTGGTTCTACCTGCTGGGCCACCTTAGAACCTTGGATAGCTCCTTTCCTGATATCCTGTGTAATCCTCAGTTAAACCTAGTTTCTGCTGAACTCTAAACTCCTTGCTCCTCCCTTGAACTTCCTATTTAAGCCATGCCTCTGCACTTCCTGTTTGGCAGATTATTGTGTTCCTGCCAATATCTTGCTTCCTGCTCCTTCTGTGATACAATCCGCTCATTCTACTACCCATGTACCGACCTTTGGCTGCTGATTCACCGACTACTCTCATCGTCTTCTGCTTCATACCTCATACCTTTGGCTACTGACCTTGGCTTGATCTCGGACTACGCTTCTGCCTGTTCCTATACTACTACCGTCTGCTTGTGTACCGAACCTGGCCTGTTTGACTATGACTTTGCCTGCTGTTTCAGCTACTGGACTCCAAGCCTGATCCAGATCGTGACAGATTGGCCAGAGGGTGTCTGCCTGGGTTATACATTATCAATGGATACTGGGGGATAGCCAGGGATAGCATGTGGGAGTAGAAAGGGGACAAGGTTCCAATGCATGAGCAGTCTGTAGTTGGTTTCTGTGGCATTGAACAAGCTTTTTCCAAATATCTTGCCAACTCTCTTGGGAGATAGAGGTCCCCAAATCTTATTCTTAATTGATAGCATATTTAACTATTGAGGGGAAGCAGGAAGATAATATTTGTGGGCATATGGTGGAGATAACGCCAAGGTGTGTGGGTCTTTGGAACAGATGTTTTCAAATGTAGTAGTATCAGTGTGTTTAATCAAAGAAGATATGTAATGTTTAATCAGTACATGCTGAAAAATTTATTTGAGGGCTTTAGTATGGGAATTTCTAAGGGATTTAAGGCATCATGCCCAATGGACCTAGGAGGTCGTATATATATGAAGCAGATATGATCCTAACTACCATGTAATTCTTGCGAGCCTTGAACAAAGACAGGGTTTTCTAGAAAGGTGGAAAGTGGGGAGATATCAGATTTCCAGAATATTTAAAACTATCCCAAACTTTGAGTAAGTAAGAAATTATAGGGCTGAGTAGACATTTTCAATATGTAGGTGGGGCCCATAATAAAGCTTAGGTAAAGATGGGGGCGACCAGGTTAGCTTCTAAACTCACCCATAGAGGTATGGATGAGAGCAAGTTGAGAGATCTGTGCCACTTGATAGTAGGTAGTAATATATGGGACCACAAGGCCTCAATGGAGTTTAGTCTAAAAATATGTTTGTCTGCCAATCCTAGGTCTGGCTGGTCCCCATATAAATTTAAGAGAGTGTGCAGGGAGGGAGTGGGAGAGAGCAAAACAATATATATAAAAGCTAACCAACATGGTTATCCTAACCATTGTAATCTTTCCTTCCTAATTCGTTTCCGCGATTCTGGACGCAAACCAAATTGGTTGTGAACTGAATCAAATTTCCCCATAAGGTTCAATGTAAATAAGGTTAATCTGTTCTGACCCCTACGAACGTGGTCGCGAACTGATTTTGGTCGTGAACAGATTTAAATTTTCCTATAAGGTTCAATGTAAATAAGGTTAATCCGTTCTGAACCATATGTAAAAAAATATTTTAACCACAAAAATATGAACAAAGTACAGTACAGAATGAAGAGAGTGAACACTAACCTTTGCACTTTCTTTGGAGCCATGCTGGATTGAATAATACTGTACAGTACTGTATGTGCTGCTAAAAAGCACACAAAAAAGCTTAACAGCAAGTGTGCAAAGGTCTGTCTGCGACCGTGATCTCGACCAGAGGAAGCCACAACCACGTGTCAAAGCGGGGAAGATGGCCGCGGTCATGTTCGTCACCCGATGCGAATTGTTCGCGAACAGAAGCGTTCGTGAACCGAGGTATTACTGTATCTTTTTTTCCGATATAAAGATAATATAGCATTCCTATCCAATAAGCGTTCACATTTTTTGCCTGGGAAAAATTGGTTTAATCATTTTTGGTATTATTAAATATAAAAAATAAAAAATAAATATAATTTTTTGGAATGATCTTTTGCATTAAGAGCACTGGTATGAAAACTCATTCACAAGTCTGGTAAGCACTTTCATATGTCTTTAGTAATATACAAAACAGTGACTTACAAACGTAGTTTACAAGCTTTACAGAACAATTTATTTTCCCTTGTTTGCATCTCCCTGGTCCAAATTCAATATAGAAACCTTACAAGACTTTAAACACGCAATAAGGATTTACCAACCAGATTACCCCAAGTTTATTGGACATCTGCAAACTTCCAAGGCAATATGCATCTCCTGCTGTGAACATATATGAATGTCTTGTTGGCAGAAAGAATAAAACAGAATCCCATTATAGGAATTCCTCTTCAGAAGATCTTGCTAACCCATGCAAAAGGCTTCTCGCTTTGGGACTCAATTTCCTATTTGATTTGAATAGATGAGCTTGTTATACTATGAATCAGGGTGGTCTAGTTATAACACTATACAGGTCTTCCAGAGTGCTTTCTTGGTGTGTGGTTTTTCATTTTTAAGCAGTGTAAGTAGCTGGAGATATGTCTTTTTAATGTAGTATAATTCATATCATATTCTCCTCCCCAATTTTGCCTGTTCTATTACCTCTAATTAGAATGTCTCTAGGACTTTAAAAGTAGGCATATCTACATTACACTCCATATAAATATGCCCATACATAGGCAAATTATTAGTGAGATTTGGCAGTTTTAGACTCAATCCGCCATTGCACGGTTACAGTAATGATAACAATTAGGCAAAAAATATTGTCGCTCAGAAAAGGACATAAAATGCAGCCAGTTTTTACTGACCAACCTTCTTGTGTGGCTATATATGCATTGTCATCTATCAGCATTGTTACTGCAGATTCAGAATCATGGACTGACAGCACTGCCTCTGTTACTGCAGCTCACAGTGAGAGGGTTTCAGCATCTGCGAGGGGGAGCATGTGAAACACAAATAAAGGAGGATTTAAGTCAGTCATAGTAATTAAAGTTTACTTTATGAGGTGTGTGCATCACACAGTAACTTGATTTGGTACTTGCATAGACTTTAATATAGGAGACTTTACTTTAATCTGAGTTCTCTGCAATCCTCTGTACCCACAGCACACACAGGATACCACGAAGGGTCAGAAGGAGTATACTTTCAGTAGTCTAGGCTGTATCTACTGCCCGCATCACCAATCACATCAAACTTCCAAGGCCGGCTTGAATTTAATTGGTGGCTGTGGGAACCATAATAGTATGTTGCCTCTGTATGTGAGAGGCAGCAAGAAAGCTGCTTCAACATCCTAAGCAGGTGCATTTCAGTGAGTGGACTGGTGCACTATAGCAATGCCTGATTACAATAATTAAGTGCTGAGCCAGGGGGCTGTGCTTCCTGTTGCCACTGAGGCTTAATTTTGAATTTTACCTGGAGTGTACCTGTCAGGAACTGGGTCTGAACCCAGAGCCTCTGCTGTAGCTGGTGGTGGTTCTACTTGCTGAGCCACCTAAGAACCTTTGATAGCTCCTTGCCTGATCTCCTTTGTATCCTCAGTTATACCTAATCAGATGCTGAACTCTGACCTCCTTGCTCCTCCCTTGAACTTCCTATTTAAGCCATGCCTCTGCACTTCCTCTTTGCCAGATTATTGTGCTCCTGCCTTGATCTTGCTTCCTGCTCCCTCTGTGCTACAATCTACTCAAACTGCTTCCCGTGTACCGACCCTTGGCTGCTTATTCACCGACTACTCTCTCCGTCTCCTGCTACATACCTGATACCTTTGACTCCTGACCTCGGCTTGTTCACTGACTACGCTTCTGCCTGCTCCTCCACCACTACCCTCTGCTTGTGTACCAAACCCGGCGATTTGCCTGCTGTTTCAGCTACTGGACTCTGAGGCTGATCCCAGATCGTGACAGTACCCTAACATATCTTGTTCTGCAATAGTTTAGCAAGTCATTTTCAAACCTGCAGCACAATTTCTTGCTATCTGGGTAGGTGTGATAATTATCACGGCTACGTATTATCATAACTTGCAGAATAGGATTAAACCTGACAATAATTGACCAGTATATCAGCACCATAAATCTTCAGGGAAAAATCTTTGCAACCAAAAACAGGTTTAGGTGTTCAAGAAAATATTTACATGTTCAATCTAAAATAAAAAAGCGTCTCTCTCAGCGCTTGAACGGTAGCCTCAGACAATCCTCTCGTAGTACCAAATCTTCAAACACTCAAGGGGCTGCTCATCCAAGGGATCAGGGATTCCCATAGCACATGTAGATAAAAAAAAAAGAACAGAGCGCCGCCTCCATGTGTAAAACTAAATTATTAAGTGATTAAAAACAGGTACAGTGGTACCTCGGTTCACAAACTTAATTCGTTCCGTGATTCTGGTCGCGAACCGATTTGGTCATGAACCGAATCAAACTGTGATCACACCGCAATCTCGACTAGAGGAAGCCATGACCATGGGGGGGATTTATCAAAACTGGAGCAGATAAAATCTGGAGCAGATTGGCACTGCAGCCAATCAGCTTCTCTGTCTCATTTTCAAATGTTACCTGAGCAAACTGAAGAGAGATGCTGATTGGTTGCCATGGGCAACTGCTCCAGATTCTGTTTGCTCCAGTTTTAATAAATTCCCCCCCATGTGTCAGAGCAGGGAAGATGGCTGCGATTGTGTTCATCACCCGAAGAGGAGTTCCCGAACGGAGGCAAAAGTTTGCCGAACTTCGCGAACAGAAGCGTTTGTGAACTGAGGTACTACTGTACTCACAAGAGTAGAGAATAGTTTCAGTGTATTATGAGGTGCTTGGGCGGCAAACCAATCACTTCATGACAAGTCATTGAGGAAGTGTCTTCTGTTTGGCCAATATTTAATCTTAAGCTCTAGCTATGGTTCTGAGGAAGGGGGCGTGCCCCTGAAACGTGTAAATTAAGTTCATAGCGGATGGTGGTGTGTTTGATGTGACCGGAGGCTGCTGTGCTATTAATCGAGGCGGATTTCTTCCATTAACACACAGGGTGGCTAATTAAGGCGTTCTAAAACTCTACTCTTGTGAGTACATATACCTGTTTTTATGCACTTAATAAATTAGTTTTACACATGGAGGCGGCGCTCTGTTCTTTGTGTTTTATCTACATGGTTAATATAAAAGACTACGATCAAGAGATTTTGGCTCATAAAAATCAGGGGATCCTGAGCTAATACATGTACATGGCAATCAACCGACCCAATTAAGCTATCCTTTAATTAATCAGGTAAGTATCAGTAAAGCTGCTGGCTACATCTAACACTTCTATGTTTGCTGATAAAAACATGTCACATATCTGGCAGGAAAAGTCCTGTGCATCTATTTGCTTCTCTGCAACTATTCAATAAATCACCAGATAGCTGTTATCTTCTCATGTTAAACAGAAAATTGTTTTCTGTACACGTGCCTTAAAAAGTTACTTGTGAGAGTAAAAATATGGGAGCTGCACTTGCTGAATTTTATGGCTCATTCACTCCAGAATGGATGTGTAAACACGCTTTGTGTTGACATTTGTTGATGTGTGGTGCATTTTAAAAGACTCCATTTAAATGGACTTTAATGGCAAACTTCAGGTCAACACAGCCAAAATACAGCATGCTGACCTTTTTCTCATTCCACTGCAACACAACAAATGCATGGGAACTGACAATTCTCATGTCCAAGCATTTTACTGAATTTTCTGGTTGTAATAAAGACAGAATAAGGCAGAATGGTGCCCTAGACAAGGTAGCAGTTTTGGCCACCCATCCCTTTGAGTGATATTATAGGGATTGCAATACGCACAGAGAAGCTGTCTCATTTACATTGAATGTACTGGCATAGCCTGCCCTTTCAGATACCAACTGCCTACATGTGCATCCTTGTAAAGAGACAGGCAGGTGCACAGCTTTGACCATTTGTGCTATCTCCCTAGTTTATTGCAGGAGCATGAAAGTTGTGGCTGGGCATCTGGACATTCACAAGGCCCTTGGCTGCTATCTAAGTTGCCTTGTAGATGCTTTGGCACTGAAGGGAATGAACCCTTAAAAGTTGCAAGCACAGGTTGATGTCACCCTGATCCCTGTTAATGAGTTACTGACCTTAAAGCAAATCTCTTGCCCATTTAGGATAAAGCAAAATGTTTTCTTCTATGTCCTGAACCAAAGCAGCACACATTTACCGGATTTTGCTCCTTCACTGCTCAGTGAAGCCACTGGAAATGAAAAAATACTCAGTACTTTTGGATATGGAGGAGCATGTTACTCTCTCCCCTGCCTCTCATGTGACAGTGCTGATGCCTAGTGTAAGTTCAGACTGTAGCAACTCAAGGCTTACGCAAGGCTAACTTTCTTTGTTTCCAGCAGCTGAATGGAGCAGCGGGTGAGTGAAAGTATGTGCTGGTGGGGAGAGGAGCATTAAAGTGCACCTGTTGCTTTGCCTTGCATGGTTAGTTTTACTTTTAACAGGGATGTTGGACAAGCGGTCCCAGGTTTCTGAGTTCACTGGCTGCATGCTTGACCTAGGATCATGTTGAAATCAGCAGAGCCTTCACAGTAATGGCAGATACAATACTTCCAATCTTGCAGGTTCCCATTAACATTTTCTGTGTGCCTGTAGTAAATGACCAAGACATTCTAATAAACCACCCAGCTCACTGAGACATAACAAAATGCTTGCAACTGGCTAGCAATCTTTACCCAAATGGAATGTTAAATCTTTTAACAAGCTGAGACATTCTTCAGGACATTATACGTCTTCTGTTTGGCCATTATTCAATGTTTCTATCAGTATGAGTTGATTTCAGAGAAATAAACTCCGACTGAAGATTTTGCATGATGTGTATTTTGTAACATGATATGCCCAATCCTGTGCATTTGCCCAATTACTTCTAGCACTTCCTATACATCACAAATCTCCATCATGGACATGATGAATTTCAGCACATCGTACTGCCTTGGGCAGTGAAATAAAAATGACCCTTCCGGTATGTACATTACTAAGATTACAGGCTTTGTCACATAAGAATGGCAAGGACACTAGTTATATTAAAACGTGTACAGACCATAAAACTCGGGAAACCAGTTGCAGAGGGTGCCTACCATGAAGGTGAATGGAGACGGAATGACTGCTGCTTCACTGTGCCTAAGGTTCATGGACATGTGAATCAGCTCTGTTATAACATGCTGAACATGTTGTCTATATGATATATAGGTTGCTTGAATGAAGGTTTGTTTTTACTGTGTGGGTCCTGCAATTGACTTCACTGTTCATCACTTTAATAAATAATGCACATAGATGAAGCCTGTTAACAGACAGCTCAGTCAAACATACATCCTACGTACGTAAAAGTTTATTATCAGATGAGATTTGTACGTTTTGGAGTATGTTCACTCACAGCAGTTACCAAAAACAGTCTGCAAATTATAGGGATAAAGAAAGACTTTGACTATATATATATATATATATTTAAGGCTTTTTAAATATACATATGTGAGTGTTACAAGCCTAAAGTCACCCAGACTCTAAAAGGTTATTCCTAACCCCCTTCCCTATGTAATTCTTAAAGTGTATGCACAGCCCAAGCATTTGTTTTTGTTTTGGATGGAGAATGGAAGGGATAGATTATTTATTTACCCATTCTAATATTAATTTTGCATTATGGGTACTCCTGAAGCGTACCTCTAAAGATATGGAACAAGTTCACCTTGCTACTGAAACTGAGCACCAGCCAAACATTCAAAGAGGAAAACGTTGATGGACCTGGATTGATTGTTCAAGCCAATTTTTTTTTTTTTATACCCCTCAAGATAGGGCTGGCCCTTGGGAAGTGTGTATAGAACAAAAACATGTAATGCACATATAAGCATCTTTAGTTGTATTGATTGTTTGACCATAGGAGGGTCCAGAAGCAATCTTACTGGTCATATGTGGTGTAATTTGTTTTACTTATGATGTCATTGATTTAAATCTGTCATGTGACAATCTTTAGGACTTACCTCTCTGAAATGCTAGTTGGCTGTCAACCTGACTCTCAGTTTTCAGGTCTTTGAGTCACTGAGGTTGATTTACTAAAGGGAAATAGGATGTTCCCTTTGCAAGGGAATTTTCCCACTGACTCAAAAACGTAGACAGATAAGGACATTTGAATTTTCTGACGTGCATACTTGTTCCAGTTGGTGACTCAGAAAGTGTTGAAATTTGTGGTTCAGAAGAACAGACAAGGAAGTAAGAATATCAGCAATGACAGACCCTTTACTCCGTCATAACAGATATATTTAAACTGATAAAATCATAAGGTTTTTAAGCTATTTCAAATGTTTTTTAAATCACTTACAATGGATGCTGCTTCTTGATGTTTGAAAGTTTTAGATTCCTGCAGAATCAGCTGGTACCCTGAGGATTAGTCATGATATCCTGTTTTAGAGTGTCTCTTTCCCCTTGGGTCCCATAGAGCCACCCTTGGGTGCGCTACTAAGATGTGTGTGTCTCCACAAACACATAGGCACAGCAAGGCAATCCATTCTCCTGCTCACTGCTCCTCCTTCCTCCCTTCCTAAAGTTATATTTGTTTGATCTGGATTCATTATTGAAAAAAGATTGAGAGTTTAATTATTCTTTAAAGTGTATGTAAATTCAACCAATTTTGGAACAAATTGAGCTAGAATATAGAAATGTAATAACACCTGTCAAGTTTTTATTGCTACCTGTGTTGGAGAAAATCACCCTCTCTATATGTCCTAGTGACCACTGTCAACAGGACTGAAAGTGAGGGAAAATAAAAAAAATTGAGTTGTCACTAGATCAGGAATAGAGAGTAACTCTTCCAATGAGGACACCAGTTCCAGTGACAACTGTCTACCAGAGGATTTCCCTTACTCAATATACTACCACTTAAAATTACACCACCATTGTGTGTTGGATTGGAAATCCAAGCCATCTATATTACCCAGAGTCCAGTAAACAAGAAAGAGCTAAACTGCTTGCAGTAGATAATCTTTTACGTAATCAATAATACTAAGTAGGCAATATACAGGGCTATGGCACAGCTCTATCCCATAAAAGCAATTAAAAGTAGAATCCACTACTATCCATTGGTGGAGTCTTCAAAGTTACTGTATTGTTGCACAATGCAGATTTAACAAAATGGCAAAGGACACATCCAACAGTTTGCCTCTGATGTGAAGAGGGCTCCTGATGTGAAAGAGGGGGAGAATCTGATGTGAAGGGGAGACTTGTGATGCAAAAGGGGGGCTCTGATGTTAAGGGTGCTTAACTTTTTTTTGTGTGTTTTTGCTTGAGGGTTCCCCATCCATACCAGACCCGTATAACAGTTTGGTGTGGATTTTGGAGGGACCACATGCCATTTGTTTACAGTAGACATGTGCGATTCGGTTCGTTCCGAAATTCGTTTTGGACTAATTTTCGGAAATTCGGATGCATCCGAATTCCGAATTACAGCTAAGACGAATTTTTTTTTTTTTTTTTCAAAACGAAACTAAACGAATTTTTTGCTGGTGCACATGTCTAGTTTACAGTAACAGTTTTTACATTTTAGACTGGGGTGCCTCAAGAATTTGCATGCTTTTAAAGGGTGCCGTGACAGAAAAAAAAGGTTGAGAAATGTTGATCTATATAAGTTGCCGCTGATACTCTGAATAAGCTCCATTGGGGGCAAATAGGTCAGAGGAAACCTTTGGAGTGTCTCTGTCCACTTGTGCCAAAATATTTATGTTATTATTAAAGACTTGAGGAGTGTGGCTCGACGTTGTTCATTTCTACTGGCTTGTTGGAGCTGACCGGGCTCATAATGTGTTTGCACCTATGACTGGTTCTGTGGAGCTGCCTAGTAGGATTGTGGTGTGGCATTGTAGGGGGATTTATGATGTTCTAAATAGGTCAACTTGCTGAAAAAGACCAAGGTCTAACAAATATAGTCCTTACAAATTCTTCACAAAATATGCCAAGCATAACAACATAATAATAGAAAAAGAGCATAAATGCTAAATATTTCTGTGACCAAAATATATTAAGTTTAGTCACTTGGGGCTATTCTTTACCAGCTAAATGTGGTCCTTTGTTGAAAGAGAAGGGCATTCACTGGCGGCTCCACAAAAATCATACTTTCAAAAGCTAGTGCCTCGAGATAGGAAGTTTGGGAAAATCCCCCCAGTAGGATCCAGACAGCATAAAAAAGGTGTCAATGGTTGTAACCATTCTCTACTCTATCCAAAACAAACAAAAAAAAGGTTTTGGCTTTACATAAACTGTAAGTATTGATAGCTATGTGGGGGATGTGATCATACTGTGTAGGAGATATGAACCAGAAGGTTGCCAGAACATATTTTCAGAATTTTGGACTACTGAACTTGCTACTGATCTCCAACTGTTCACATAAACATACAAAAAAAACAGCCTTCATCATATGCTAGAATATGTTTACATAAAGTATCTGGCTCTTACTGAATTCATACATTCCCACCAATATAGACTATACTCATAAAATAGCCATCTGTACTTATTTTAGGCAAAAAGTGCACTTTAGGTTTAATTGCTTTTCCCTTCAAGCAAAGTGCCAAAAATACAAAAAAACTGTGATATAATTCATATAGTCTGCAAATGGAGTGTCTTGACTTTGCGGAGCAATACATCATGCATCTGAGCTCCATTTGTTAGGGCATCATCTTAGATAAATATGCATGCAAGTATTGAACATTACAAAAAATTATTTCTATGTGCAGTTTTACCACTTCAGATTTATAACTACGGTCATTAAACTCATCTATACTAATTATCTCAGCTAATCAATACAGCATCTTAATTTCAATTATTAATTCTTTATAGATTTTACTCGATGACTGGTAACTTTAATTATAACACGGCTTGATAGTATTCTGCTTCATCATTACAAAATGCAGCATTAACCATGTAACAGATGTTAATTACATCTCATTATGTCTGATGATGAGCTATTGTAGTTCATAGATTTCTACTTAATTCAACACTGTTCTTACAGAATGTTTAAATAATACACTGTTTTTCTTATCTGTTATGCTTTTAGCCATTTCCATTTCGAAATGAAACTACAGTAGGTGTACACAATCGTGTAGTGTCTATTACTTTTTTACTCCTTACTCCTGTATTTATTTATTATAGGTAATTATAAATAGCGGTGACAATTTATGCAGTACTTTACATATTGTACATTCACATCAGTCCCTGCCCTCAAGCTTACAATATAAGGTTCATATCTCACATGCATTCATACGAGCACATACTAGGGCCAACCTAAGGTTTCTATTTCACATGCATACAGTACATACAAACACATACAAAATTTAGAGAGGAGCCAGTTAACCTGCCAGCTAGTCATTTGGAGTGTGGGACAAAACCAGAGTAAACCCACATGCACAGGGAGAACATGCAAACTCCTTACAGTTAGTGCTCTAGTTGGGATTCCAATGGAGGATCCCCATGATGCAAGGCAGAAGTGCAAACCACAAAAACACTGTACCACCCAATTTATTTAGGTATGCATGTAAGATGAGAGATCAGCTTAATGTTACTTGTATGTGTGTTATTACTTAGTACACAAATCTTTCTATTTATAATTCAATATGCACATGGAAGTATTATTATTATTATTATTATTATTATACTGGATTTATATAGCGCTAACAGTTTGCGCAGCGCTTTACAATATAAGGAAGACATTACAATCACAGTACAGTTCAAGGCAAGATGGTAAGGAGGGCCCTGCCCTTGAGGGCTTACAATCTAAAAGGGAGGGGGAAGTGATACATGAGGAGGTAGCTGTGTGGGGATGAATGTTTCGGAACGTGATGGTTGAACGGTTAGTTCGAGGTGGGATAGGCTTCCCTGAAGAGATGAGTCTTTAGGGATCGCCTAAAGTAGCCATAGATACTAGGGTTGCACAGATACCAAGTACAGTACTCGGAACAAGTACATGTACCGATACTTTTGAGCTCCAAGACTAGACTAGAGAAAAATTAAAAAGTTAGGAGGCAGCTGTCATTTCTAAGGAGCACACGGTCCGGCCAGAGCATCACAGGTTGCTAAGAGCCAGGTGGGGAGATGTATAAAGGCCATACGCATGTCCCTGCCCAGTTCTTAGAAACCTGGGACAGTCTGGATGGATCTGGAGCCAGAGCTGAGCGGGGAGATTCCCTGTCACTTATCATTATTGTGGTTACCAATAGGAAATAAATTGGTTAAAATATTTCCTATTAGTAACAACGATAATAACGATGAGTGATTGGAGGAGGGAGAATGTCACTCCATAATGCATAGCCATAGCTTTGGATTTAGGTAAACCAACATTCCACTATACACTGACTAAAAATAATTACCCAGGTGTAGTCAATTATTTCTCATAGCTTCTGCCTGGATTTAATTGTTTAGTCTATTACAAAGAAAGTGCAGGCATTGTTATTTTCAGTTTGCTCTCAAGTGCTGATATACAAAATGGTATAGTTATGACCAATGTAAACTAGTATTGGTCAAAACAAACAAAAATAGAAAATAAATAATGTACACAAATATATTTGCAGATTTCCCTCTAAACTAAAGTTTCATCTGGTTAATATTTTCCTTCCTTGGTTCCTCACTTCCTGCTCATTAACATGCTAGTTACACTTTTAATTAAAACCTTTCATGTTTTCATTACATACCCTATTATAGACCCAGTGATGTTATCACTAGGCGTCTGTGCTTCTCTATGCGATGTAGATTATGACTGGTGGGAGGGGCCGGCAGGATGCTATACATGATGCCTGGTGCAAGCAGTGAGCTGACCCTTGGATCATGCATAATTAATTGCCCCTCAGGGCCGGTTCACACCACAAAGAGTGCATTCCAGAGAGTTCAGCCTCTGGAATGCACTGGAACGCAACCCAGCCGGTTCCCTGCGTTCAGGGGCGGGAGGGTGCATGAAGTCAATGGCACCACAGCCACACCCCTCCGTCCGCAGTGCAATGCATGCAGCATTTTTGCAGACCGCACTGAACCGGAATGCAGGCACTAATGTGCCACGCGTTTGGGTGCAGGTGATCGCACTGCGGGCGCGGAGCGTGGCTGCGGTGCCATTGACTTCAAGCAGCACCATGCCCTTACCGCCGGGTTGCGTTCCAGGGCGTTCCAGAGGCCAAACTCTGTGGAACGTACTCTTTGTGGTGTGAACCGGCCCTCAACATAATACCTGGTTACTTCAACTTTAGTTGCAATGAATATAGCCAAACACTACCTATAACTCAATCTCAGTCATTCATAAAGCTATGGAAAACTTTTAGCCGACTGTTCCTTGAGAACGGCTTTAATTCTGCAACACTGGTAGGCTTTTAAGCATGGAATGGAAGTTTCAGGCTGTGCCCCAGCATCTCTATTGGGTTTAAGTCCGGTCTTTGACTAGACATATTCAAAACTTTAAGGCTCTGTTCACACCTAGGCGTCAGCATTTTTGCGCATATTAATGCGTTTTTTTCTCTAGTGTGTTTAGCGCGGGTTTGCTTGTTTTCCACACGTTAGATGAATGGGCAGATTGAAAGGCATTGCGGTGAATGGACAAACGTGCACAAAAACGTGCAAAAAATGTGCACGAAAAAGGGCTTATGGCACGCATTTCCAAGTGTTTCCACTGAAGTCTATGGGGCGAAACTGTAATCTGCCAAAAAAAGCTTTTTCCAGCGTTCTGCGTTTTACAGCTTGCGACAAAACGCTCTGGTGTGAATAGGGGCTCATTGTGATTAATTTCAGACACTCTGAAATGAACTTGCATTTGTGTTGTATGTACATTTTTGGCTGCATGGTCAAACTATGCCTCAGTGTCAGCTCATGGACGGATGACTGGACAGTCTCCTTAGGAATTTGCTAGCACACAGTAGAATGTATATTTTAATTGAAATGGCCACTTATTATTTCAAGCAAAGGTAAACTCCTGTAGATTGCTTTAAATCAACTAAACAGTTTCCACATTTGTGCAGAAAGTGGAAAATCCCTTTAACAATAAATTATAAATTGTCATCATTGTTTTATTGCACATAAAAATGATTCATTCATTGTATCACGAAATAGGTAACTGGAAATAAACCATAAAGCCAGAGACAGATGTAAAAAGTTAGAAAAAAACAAAAACCCTAAACGTATAAATGGATGAATTGTTTTCGTTGTGGAAGGCAGAAACTATTACGGTGGAATCTGTTCCTCATTGTACATTACTATACGAGATATCTGTTTCTCTTTAACAGCGTTCCCTCTCTCCCTTTCCTTACATTGATCAGTTCTATATCTGCATTTTATTTCTCCCCTATAAATGACATCTGTGTTTAGTCTTATACATTGCATATGTATGTGAATTGATTCATCCCATATTTCAGCCTGGTAATGGTGGACACTGATGTCGATTAAATGCCTCAACAATATTTTAACAAGTCTCTGCAAATATTTACCTCTTTGTTTCCTTTCTGGATGCTGACCCCGACGTGCAGTCCAGGAATTTTAATACTCAACATGTCTTTTTTGGCTATGAGCACAATGAGGTAAACATTTGCTTTCTCCTGGACTGAACTAGTAAGGTGCTGATGCTTTGGCTGCTGTTATTTTAGAAAGATAGATAATCCGCAGATTACTAAGTCATGCTGGCCATGGATGTGCAGACTTCTGCAGATGGTATCATGTTCACAGCAGAGAAAAATAAGTCTGTCTAGAACATTAGTACAACTAGCTATTGATATCTTAAAGTAGGACTGAAGCCATGATTTTATTTTTGGTTTTAAAGGGAGGATTATAACCCCTGTCAGCTTTTTTTTGCAATCTGTGTCCCATTGGGGAAATTTCCCATTACTTCCTGTCCAATAGCTACAATAGCAATTGAGGCAAAGTGGAGGACCTCCAAAGTGAGGGAAATTCATGGTGGTCAGCAGGGTAACCAGAACTAGCATTCTGATTTTTGTTCTGATGACCACCTGAAATTTGGAACTTTTCTTTCACTTTCAGTGATAAATGTCACCAGGAGAAATAGAGTGAATCTCCCTAACTGGGACACAGACTGGGACATAGGCAGCAATAAAAACCTAATGGGCACTATGTCCAAAACAAAAAAAAAAGCTTTGGCTTCAGTTGCACTTTAACTACTGGGAGTCCAGGGTGTTAAGCCCCCTTCCTGTCCAGGCCATTTTTCAGTATTCAACACTGAGGTACTTTGACTTTTATTTAGTGGTGCAACACCGTACTGAAATTCATTTGATATCATTTTTTTTAGGGAAATTTGTTTTCTATGAAAAGGCCACTAATCCATCGAATTCCATATGACTCGAAAAAAGTTTTCTAGCCTGCCCGATAGACAAATTTTGGCCAGAAGTACAGTAATTGTGATAATTCACTTCCCATCAACTGGCCGATTATTGTATGAAAACCCAATTTCGTTCGAAAATCGAACAATAATCGCAAGGTGTATGGGCACCTTTACACACAATGCTTACTGACAGGAAGAGATAACTGAGGGAGCAGTGTGATGATATATCAGTGTTGTCCATTCAGGCTGTGGATGTGTACTGGTCCTGTCTGTATTGCTTAAAGCTGAACTGTAGCTTTACAAGCTGTCTGGCAGGGTTACCTGGATCGCAAGACTACAGATACTTACACTTCTTGTATGTAATGTTGTATTAATGAATACTGAGCTGCAATGCATTGTGTTCAGTTGTAAGCCTAATGTGCTAATTATCCCATGAATGGTATGCAGACGATTCTACCTGGATAAATAATGGGCTGCATAGTGGTTGGGGTCATGCGTTGACATGTGTATACAGCAGGTATATTAACCCTAGTACTGATCTTAGAGCCGCTCAGTAATAGGCCTCAAATGATGAACAACCCAGATCAGAAACATCTGCACATTCTAATGGGTAATAAAATGTGTTGTAGCACAGTGGCTTAGTGGTTAGCATATCTGCCTTGCAGCTCTGGGGTCTATGGTTAAAATCCAGATCAGAACACTCTCTGCACTAAGTTTGTGAATCCTGTGATTGTGGGTTTCCCCAGACATGCTGGTAGGGTAACTGGTTCCTACCTAAATCACCAAGTATGTGTGTAATATAGGGACCCTAGATTGTAAGCTCCTTGAGGGACTGATGTGTGTGCACAGTCCTGTGTAAATTTAGGTGCTATATTGATACCTGTAAGTAAATCATTATAAATATTTACTAATATAAGTAAATCATTTTAAAATTAATAAGTAAAAATAACAGGTAACTCTACCTTTACCTGAAAACCTCTGAAAGGTATTAGCAGACAAGAAGGTGGTTCTGTCTGACATCACCTCTTTGTCTGCATCATCAAGAGACAACCAAGAATTGCACTCACCCAATTGGGGCGGCTCAATAGAATGGTCCCTCCTAATCTGTCTAGGGTTTACAATGGTGTTGCTGCACCAAAAGCAGTTGCAAACCCTCCAGTGACCACTGATAAAACTGATGTCTACACATAAGATGCAAAGCTGATGAACATTTATTGCAGAATTTTGGGAAAAGGGGTCAGGGCACAGGACACCCAAGGTGTAGTAGACTCCAAAGTGATGGAACAAAGTACTCACAGCCTTCACAGATAGAGGACCTTTAAAGGAGAACTATGAGGTGAGTGCTTTTCACTCACCTCATAGTTCTAGCCGACCTGTGACAATGAGACTGTCACAGGTAGGCTCAGTAGATCAGGAGGTGAGCGAACAAATACCGGGTTTGCTCGCCTCTCGATCCTGTCACGGCTCCCTGCCATGACAGGGGGAGGGGCTGGATTCCCCTCTCCCCGCTCCGATCTGCCAGCGCTGACTGGCGGAACGGACGGGGGAGGGGGCGGGTACAGCTGGCTCTGCCTCTAGATAGGCAGAGCCAGCTGTCACTCACGCAGCTGGGCGGATCCCCCATAGTTCTCCTTTAAGCTGATTGCAGCAATCTCCGTCTTGAGCTAATTGCTGTGCAGTACTTGATACAATAGTTACTAGTCCATTTCAGATTAGATCGCCATGCTGCAGCAGAGGATCGCTTCTCAGGCACCTAGTGCAATCTTTCTCTCTGCCATCTTCATCCTCAGTTTCTCTGACTGAGCCTTGGACCCAGGCCCTAGTTTGAGCATATGGCTTCCCTTCCTAGGCAACAGACCTAAAAGGGTCAGACAATCCACAGCACCCTCCCCCAGGAAGGAGGCCTGGGGGGGAAGAGACTCTCACATGGTCAGCCCCGAATATTTATGTCCTCCCCAGTATGTACCACTGACCATGAACCTCCTAGTGATTGGGTAGGGAGACACAATATTCATAACACACCATTATTGGTAGCTCTACTCTATGGCAAGGTTACAACCAACAGCAGGCACATACAAAAGATATCAGAGTGCCTAGGAGAAAACAAATGAGCACAGACTATCAAATTCATTCATTCTGAAATTGGTTTAGAATTTGGTGTGCAAACTCCAGGCAAAAGATTAAAGATAAACATTTTATCTAGTTATGAACTGGAAAAAAGATACATTGGTGTATTGTTAGATATCACTAGTACCTGAATTTGTCATTATAGTAGCTTCCTTTAATTATCTGCACAGAAAGCCTTAAAACAAGGCCCTCGGACTAGTCTATACTGAGGTGCTCAATGCTATAAATCTAACACTGCAATCTTTAAAATAGGAAGAGAGAACAGAATGGAAAAGGTGGCCTCTTCAGTTGATGCTCATACAGTGTCAAATCAGTAACCTGGGACATGATGTGTTGCCTAGCTGCAGTCACCAACAGTAAGGTCTGAGGTCTGGATTACAAAACAAGCTGAACAGACATGCATCACTTTAAAAACCCTGCAAGTACAGGAAAATACCTGTTGATCTACCTATAATGCACTCAGCTCTGTTGTGGGCTAATAACATACAGAATTTTGTGGTAAATGGTGTCAGCCCTGCCCAGGTGTCAGTTGTTAAATTACTCAAACCCTCCTACTCTAGCAACCTAAGTATTCTGTAGTCCAAGATAAGGGAGGGATACTAGGAGGGGTAATTAGACCCCTTGAGATAAAATGGAAAGTGTGAACAGGACACAGGACAGCTCTGAATTTCTCATATGATCCATAGGCATATTTTTTTACTTATTGACCAGATAAAAAAAAAATGTTTGCAATGGTATATTTAACAAACCAAAACGTAGCAAGTAAAAGAAGTTCATTGTTGGGGTTTACATACACTTTAACAGTATGGTTTACATTATTAATTCACTTTCAGGTACATTGTTGACAAAGATACCTCTTTTCCACATGCATTTACCTCTTCTATGTCTCTCTTACTGCGACCTTGTAAAGAAGCATCTAATGCATTTTCATTAATCTGTGTTCACTCTCAGCACACCATATCACCTAATTTAACACAATTACACTATAATAAAGATTTCTATAATTACTAACTTGTCATCATTGAGTTCCACATTGTACAATAAGACAACAATGCCATCAAACAATCATGGCTCAAGGATTATTATATTATACAGGATTTATATAGCGCCAACAGTTTGCGCAGCGCTGTACAATATAAGGAAGACATTACAATCACAATACAATCCAAGACAAGACGGTAAGGAGGGCCCTGCCCGTGAGAGCTTAAAATCTACAAGGGAGGAACATAGGATAATTATTTTCGACTCAGTAATATATGTGGCCTGGGGAAAGTCCATTAATATGATCCTGCACTGACTCTTAGGCCACATTGTAGAGGAGCATTTGGCTGTTTCTTCTGACCCCTATTCAGTGTTCTGCAATCTACACAATGCTTCATGAATGTTTCAGTCTGCGTCACCTTACATTACATTAATCTCTACAGGTATGGGAACGTCTTGATATATGTGGGCCAGCAGCAAGCGAATAATAGAAGATGACGCAATCTCTAGGACTGTACGCTGGAACAGACAAATAGAGTAGGACTCTAGAGAGAGTTTTTTTGTTTTTTTGTTAAAGGATGATAAAGTGACCAGGAAGGCAATTTGTAAAGAAAAATATTTGTGCACTGAAAGGAATTGGCCTGGTGCATTAAATAAACGTATATGAAAGTGCTTTGCCATACATCATACCTCCCCACTGGCGTGTGTGATGGCTGGAGTGAAGGGGGGGGGGGGGGGGGGGTGGGGGGGTGGGGGGGGGGGGGGGGGGGGGGGGGGGGGGGGGGGTGTTGTGCTGATGCTGGGTGCATGTTAATGGACATTCTCCAAAGTGCAGACCCACTTCAGTTCTTGCATCCTTGGACTAATGACCCAGAACAGCTGCTCAATGTGCGTGCTGGGCGCCGGCAGAGAACATTAAACAGGAGAAGGCAGTTATAGAAGGACATATCAGCACAAGCAGCAAATGGGGTGAGGGGGAATGTCGGGGCGAGAGGGAGCCCATTAGCTTTGAAAGCCAAGCGATTAATGTACCCGCAGAGACTTCATTAATAAAGTAACTTCAGCTGAGATGAGCCATCATTACAATCTTCAGGGCTGTGTCATAACAGAGCAGTGTGTGGGACTGGCATACGCAAAGGAAGAACATGAACCTGACTTCTACGGTCAAAAAAAGCGACACAACAAGCATTGTAAACAAACTCTGTTATAGGCCAGCAGTCACTTCTGCTCCAAAATACACATTACAGTCAGGCCACACTTCAAAGAACCAACGGATATAGCCAAGTGTTATTAATCTGTTGGTCATTTGGACAGTGTATGGTCTCCCTTATGGCAAGACACAAGTTTCTCACTTCCATTACAACATACAGTTTCATTCACTTCATTATCAGCATGTTCCTGGCATAGTGCATATGCAAACATAACCATACAAAGAAAGTATATGATGAAAACAGCAGGTAGCTGAACTATACGACCGGCACAGGAAAAAATACTTGGTACATCTATGAAAATGTAATGCACTGTTTGTACAGAAACATTTAAAACTAACAATGCTAAAAAATACTTAAAGGGGTTGATTTACTGAAGGTAAGGGAACTTCTCTGTGCAAGGGAATTTTCCCTTAGCTTAATGAATGAGGTGAAGCTTTGTTGACTTTCATCATCCAATCATGTGCAAGTAAAAATATAGTTTTTTTCTAAATTCTCCTTGCATATGATTCGGCATTCGTTTTAAAGTGAAATTTTGTCACATTTATTAAATTAAGGGAAAAGTTCCCTGCAAAGTGCACAGCCTATTTGCCTGAAGCAACCTCAATGTGTTTGAATTGCTAATGTTGCTGCTTTTGAAGCCCTTTCCCTGAAATAATGTCAATAATTATTGGGGATGTACCAATACCAGTTTTCCGCTATCGAGTATCGATATTTATATCGATGGTACTCGCTGATACCGAGTACTGATACCGGTACTTCTGATAGCATGGAGCCGGCTTACTGGGCAATCAAGAAGCCAGGCGGCGGGTAATGAAATGCCGCCTGGCTTCATGATTGCCCGTGAAGCCAGCTCCATGCTATTTGGTCAGCTGAAAGCTGATTGGCCGGAAAGCCGGCTTCCCAGCCAGTTAACATGGAGCTGGCCGAACAGCATGGAGCCGGCTTCCCGGCCAATCAGGAAGCTGGGTGGCCAGTCATCCCCCAACACCCCGGCTTCCTGACTGGCCGGAAAGCCAGCTCCATGTTCCCATGCGGCACTGTCGGCCAGAGAAAATCTCCCTCTGACCCGAAGTTCCTGTATGGGGTTAAGTATTGGAGCATCCCTAGTAATTATGCACCAATGAGAAAGCTAAACAGAAAGCTAAATGAAAATGTTTTATAGGGCGCTATGTTCTTATTCAATCCTCCAGGGCCATGCACCCACTCCCATTTTAGGGTTTAGGTCAATAATCATTTTCTAATAAAGGATTAGTCCAGAGAGTAAATGACTGTTTATCCCAGTGACCGATATACTTGCTGCACCCTAGACCAACTACCCTCCCTGAGTCAACTGGTTAGCCTTATTATTACACTAAAAATATCAAATATCATAGCCACATCAAGCAAACTGAGGCTGGAGGCAGACAGGCTGAACGAGACAGTTTGCCCACTTATTTCGCTCACTATACTTTGAACCGGTGGCTAGAAGTGTAGGGCACTCTACACTCTGTCACTCTACTCTGCTGGCAGTTTGGTCCAGACCAGAGTAGGAAACCTATAAGTACAGCATGCACTATTCCACCAATTACAGCATGCAAACTGTGCAGAGACAGCACCAAGGGAGAGCAAGGCAAACTGTACTGGCAGACAGGACCTCAGTCTGGATCTTATTATTATACATGAACATGTGTGCCAATCCTGGCAACTTAGCCACCGGCAACTTAGCCACCCCTAGCCATCATCTTTGTTGGTCCTCAGATTCCGTCCCTGTTTCTGGCCTTTTCTTCCTTGTTCCATTGGGTCCTGCCTTCTTCCTTTTACACCATAATACTATAGGTAGGACAAAGTATAGGAGCACGGTTCTCCCGAACTTGGTAAATGCAGCCAGAAGTTGCATTCTAGCTATGTGGTAACAATGGTGTGCTCCCATTATCACCTAATGGCTTAACAAAGTGAATGACATATGGTGGATGGAAGACTAAGTATCATCCCAGAAGGGAACACATGATAAATTCTGACAGACCTGAACTTTTGAATTGAATTCTCTTTTACAAGAGTATAAATTGCTCATCCAGGATGACCTGATGCGATCATCTAAGTCAGGGCTCAAAATTTCAAGTCCTGAGCTACTAGCCAGGCCTTAAGAGTCACTAGCCACCAGTTGCCCCACCTAACCCTTACCCTGCCCCGGCCTTAACTCTGCTTCTAAACACACCCTCTTAAATAATCTTATGATAATTCTTATCTTATGATAGTTCCCGCTTGTAAACGGCAGATTAGGGATTCCTGCTGCAGGAAAACGCAAGTTCCTGACACAGGAATCTCTAATCACACCTGAAATATACTCTGGGTGTGAATGGGACCTAATATACACATACACTAAAGGTGGCCATACACCTGCTGATTATCGTACGATAGTTGTGGGTGATCTTGCCATCGTACGATAATCGGCAGCTGTACGGGCAGCGTGCGCTCGCTTCTACTGAAAGGTCGTACGACTTTCGTCTTCCAAGCACGCTGGAAAACCTGACGAAAATCGTCCGATTTTTGGCGGGTTGGTGGCGTGGTCGGAAGACGAATGCAGCACGGGCCGGTGTGCGCAAGCGCACACTGCCTGCTCAGCACTGCAATCATCGCAAGCCCTCCCCTCAGCAGGGGAGGGCTTGCGATGATCGCAAGTACGATCTGCCTATCCAAGATGGGCGGTGTGACGACATGCTGATCAGTTTTATGAGTTAAATGTGTATTGGTGTTGAGTTATGTTTGAGTGCGTTATGATTTGTGACCTGGTTATGGAAAGACTATCAGCACCATCCCTTGTTATCTCCCATTGTTCTCTGAAGGAGCTCAGAGCAATGACATTCTGGCCAGGCTCCTGCTATGGCTGTCTGGAGCTCGTTAGCAGAGGAAACCCTGTGGTGTTGAGCAGGCCGATTGCCTGGGAGGGGAGGGTGGATGTGATGGGATTATAAATAGGCATCGATGCTGCTCACATACAGCCTTTCTTTCGGCCGGAGCTCATAACTGTCACAGTGGAAATTTTGAGCCCTGATCTAAGTGATGTGCGACTGAGGGGTATTGGATTGGTTTGGAACACCAACGGATAGAGGGGAGGTGTCACCTTTAAAAACTAACTGGTAGAAAGTCACTCGCACTCCAATGCAAATGAAAGTCAATCTTCTTTATTGACCGTAACAGTGTCACATTGGTAAGCGACGTTTTGAGACCATGTGGTCCCTTCCCTTCTTCGGGCAAACTGTTACAACTCAGAAATGTGGATTTTCCTTCACTTTTAGTCCCAATGGCAGTGGTCACCAGGGCAAATGGAGAGAATGAATATCCCCAGCCAGGACACCTTCAGCAAGTGGATAGATGGCGCTTGATCCCCAAAGCCTTTCTTATTCCCACCCACTGGTGTGGTGGAAATAGATATAAATGTGTGGTGTACGGGCTCTAGTCTAACAACTTCTACTCACCAAATGGCTTCCACGGATACCTTGGGCTGTGACTGAAAAGAGTGGATATGGCATTGAAGCGTCCTATGTTTTTGTAGTCCAGATACAAATTTATTCAGATGTAAAATCAAAAGAGAACTATACATAAATCCAATGAATCTTAGGGGTAAGCGCTTAGATGGTGTGGTGTATGTGGACTTGATAGCAAAAAGTTAATATTTAAACCAGTGATTGGAATTGGGGCACACTTGGCAGCAGCCAGTTAATACAGGCAAGGCTTTGGATTTATGTACAGTTCTCATTTGATTTGATCTTTTGGGAATAAATCTGTATCTGCAGTGCACACCGATGTAGCACTTTAATTCAATGTACACTCTTTCCAACAATATAACAGAGGGTCTATCCCTTCCATACCGTGCACAAGAATTTTAAAAATCTTTGGCTTTAAATACATTTTAAAGGTGAAGCCTAGTGATTTCTTCTCACATATCAATCTGGCTTTCCAAGAGTGTTTTCTTGTTTGTAGAACTAGGGGGCATCGAATATTTGGTTTTCCATAGAGATAAAGGCTCCCTATACATTACCTTCAATGACTTCCCTACAGATATTTAACAAAACAGTTCCGGAAGAAAATCAGGCTGCAATAATGTGTATAGACCATGACACAACCTATTCTCATAGCGGTCTTAGGCTTGCATTTATCAAACAAATGTTCCCATAATTACTTCTATTGAGGTTCTCAAGGGAGCACACTGGGTAAGAACAAAACATTCTGGAGGACACAAGTGTCCCAGTTGCTTTACACTTGCAACCAATCTAGTTGAGCTTAACAGTAGTTTGTCTTGGAGTAAATTAGATGAAAAGGTTTTCTGCTAACAGGACAAATAATGCTGCCAGTACGTTCCCTCTGCAAGTATAAGCAGACACATCAGAACACTTAGGTCATATTGCGCAGTTTTCTCAAACAATAAGATGGTTAGTGGAGTGCAGCTCTACACACATCCCTGAGCTCTGAAGTATGTGCTGAGATTGCTTAGGTGTTCCTGTGCATTAGGCAGAAGAAAATTCTGCACCAAGCTATACATCTTCGCCACAGGCATACCTTTTATCATCTGACAGCCTCTAAACTGGGTGGCAATATGTTTCTGCCTAGGCAGGAAATTCTAAGTGGCTGCAGCATAGTTCTGGAATTATGCTTATGAACATCAACAAACGTTAAACTTTTTCGAGCTTATCCACTAACACTAAAGAAAGAGCAATGGAATTTAATAACCTATGACAAACAATCAGAACGCTGAAAGTGGATTTCTAATTGGCTGATAAAATTCCTTTCTACAGTATTATAAATAAGTTAAAAAGAGGCCAGTTTAATAAAGCAAGGAGTAGATTTACCATAAGCCATAGCAACCAAACAGATATCATCAGTCTATCTGCATTAAATCTATGTGAGTGACATGTCTTAATATAAAGAGCTAAATGTTAACTTTTAGCCATCTGTAGTGTTAGAAAACAATGTTACAAAGGAGCTCCTTAGAAAAAATACAAAATCCTGGCTGCAATAAAGCTATAACTTCAGTAAGAGGTTGTCAGTCCTGCACATCTCATGATTTTCAAGGACAAGAAACCAGAATTCCACATTTCCCCCTACATCCAGATTACTACAGGATGGTGCAGTGCTATGATTCACTAATGGTTCAACAGCACTCTATAGGTGCTTATGAATCTGAGTAGACAGATTTTGAGCCACTGGGTAAGCGTAATTAAAGCCTAAATCTGGACACAAAAAAATTCATTGGGATTTATTCCTCAATAGTCACAAAGGACATACATTCACTCTGTTTAAATATAATGCCTTTGGAAACCCAGATATTACCTTGGAAAAGTAACAGTGAGCTTTCGGGAGGGACCCAGCAAGCCCCACATACTACAGGCTGCCTACAGAAAATTACAGGAGGGGATGAATACAAAACCAGCCACCCTTTACAAGGAGATAGAGCTGCAGTGACTGGCGTTTAATACAGGAAGCTCCTGTACAGAGGCAAAGTTTTACACTGATTTGATGCACAGATCTGACAAATTAACAAAGCACACCAAGATTCAAGTAAAAATACATATGCTTCTTCTATTTAGACAATATTTGCTTATACTGGAGTTCAGCTTCAATTGTATCTCCCCAAAAGGTTTTTTTCACTTTTACAGTGTAGGGAATGGTTAAAACCCCTGTAAGGTGTTTTTGCTCTCTTCCATTGGGGAGATTTTCCCTACCCTATGAACTCCTTTCATTCGCATTACTATACGAGTCCTTTCATTTATGGTACTATACCAGTGCTTTCATTTGCGGTACTATACCAGTGCTTTCATTTGCGGTACTATACCAGTGCTTTCATTTGCGGTACTATGACCGTCCTTTCATTTGCTGTATATAGGAATCCTTTCATTTGTGTTACTATACGAGTCCTTTAATTTGTGTTGCTGGACTATACCAGTCCTTTCATTTGCGGTACTATAACAGTCCTTTCATTTGCAGTATTATATGAGTTTCTCACTTGCGGTACTATACCAGTCCTTTCATTTGCGGTATTATATGGGTTTTTCATTTGCGCTACTATACCAATTCCGTTATTTGTAGTACAGTACTCCCTATTACTATGACTTTTTTACCTGGTGACAGAACAGTTTTGTTTCCCTGATATACACAATGGTAATAATTTTTTTCTAGGCTACAACGTGTTGCACAATGGCACAGAATACTATAGTGAATGAAGAGTTAAAAGGGCCCAGCAGTGTCGGCTCTGCGTGTTATCTTTAGACTTGCTGTATTTTTGATATGTGGCTTTGGCGCTGCAGTAAGGGGAAAGTGGGTCATTAAACATAACATTACCCTGTAAATCAAACTGTTCTGCCCCCACGCAAACACAGGCATAAATATTTATGCAAAGTGTCCATAACAGCTAATTTGTCAGGGAGATTGTGCCGATATAAATAGAATATATTCAGAATGGCAGCACAACTGCAAAGAAGCTCCCTGCGTGTGTACAAAGCCATTATCCACCATAGTGCTGAGACTCTGTCATTTTACACTGTAAAGACTATGTATCACGCTATATTAATGCCACACAGTGAGTGCCTTTCTATTACATCCTGAGATGCTGCATTAAGTGCAAGACATTAGTTTTCAGCATATGCTCATCATTTTTTCTTTTCGGTTTATGTCACACATATCAGGCAGTGAAAAATGATATTGAGAAGCTCAGAGACACAGAAAAAAAACTATTACTAAATAGTGTATATGCCAAGACCCGATCATTACAGCTACTGCCACAGCCTACCGTAACCCCTCCTACCACTTTGTTTAACCCCTGTTTACAGCACCTATTATTACATTGGAATATATGCTATTATCATTTTGAGGTTGTTGTTTAAAATGGATTACAAAGTTAATTAAATGGCATAAATGTATTTCTTGTCTGGAAGCTTCTCCTTAAGGCGATTAGGTCCCAGAATTAAAAAAGGTCACTGCGCAATTCTAATCTTTGTTCTTTTGCAAATGCAATGGCCTAATTACATCCGTTAACTCACGGGATGTAATGAATGCTTGTTGGATGCTTGCTCCCCTGCTGTGCTTTGGGGTTCCTCCAGCCAGCCCCTACGTTACTACAGGACACAGTGGTGACATAAGGCTCAGTGGAAGTAATCATAGCACCCAGCAAGGGTGCAGGGATCCAACACTCGTGGAAATGCCCCTGTTACCCATGATAAAATAGTTCTGATGTAACGTTTGTAGGGCATAGCTAAATGATGCGGAAGTGGGCAGAGCTTGACACGAAGCAACGGCCTCTTTACATCTGGTTAACTCACAGGTACGTTTGGATGCTTGGTCCTCTGCTGTCCTCTGTGGTTCCTTCCGCCAGCCCCTATGTTACTACAGGAAACAGTAGTGACATAGGGCTCAGTGAAAGCAACCACAGTACCCAGCAGGGGGTGCAGGCATACATACTCCTTGAAGCGTCCCAAATGTCCCTGATGAAGTAATTCTGATGTACTGTATATAGGGAAATGCTAAGTGTTGCGGTCGCGCGTGGAGCTTGACCGCAGCAGGATCTACACAAAGCTGAAGTCTCTCCTATCCATTATTTGTGTAAGCTGTGCATCATCTAGTGCAGAACTGGTGCAGCTTTTATGTGATTTTTTTTGTTTTACATATTTTTTAAGAAACAAATTTTATGAATAAACAAATTTTGAATATTTGGAAAATGGAGAGCACTATGGTCTGTCTTTTGCTTTCCTTATAAACATCACCTAGAGGAAAGTTAGAGAAGAGTTTTTAAAAGTGAACCATCAGTGGAGAAAGGCACAGGATTGAGTACTGAGCAACGGAGGTCTACCTTCGCCTTTTTCCATGTGGTGAAAGCAAATTGGGAGTGAAGTCCACTCGATCACTGGCTGTGGGATACACTGATATTGGATATATCACAAGCACAAATTTAAAGATAAAGAGGACTTGCCCAATTTTGTTTTACACTTTTCCATCTTTAGTGTTTGGTGGATCACTTATGGTGTGCGGATTTGATATTTGTGTATACTGTGATATCTCACTCCCATTCATTCATAATTGAGGATATAGTTAACATACCATGTCCTCAATTATGTACATACACTCAGAAATCACTGATCGCTGAGTGTGTGTATCTTGCTTTTCTCTCTGACACGCTGTCACAGGAGGCTGATTGAGCCGTGTAGAGAGGAAAGCCCAGCCTCCTGTGACAGCGCTGTCTCCACCCCCACACCGCTCTGCCGGATTGTGACAGGCGGCTGAGCGGTGTGGGAGGAGAGACGCCGGCCGCTCACAGCGCTCTTGTCCTGCAGCGCTCGTGGCTGTCACTTTGTTTTCTCCCCGCTGGAACACAGATCGGCGCTCAGCGGGGAGGAAAGAAACCAGGGATGCACCGATGTATCGGCCAAAACATGGCTCTTTTGGCATTATGCCAAAAGTGCCATTTTCGGCCGATATGTTTCGGCGGCCGATATATCTGTGCATCCCTAATTTATATGCATATATATTACATGTTAGTATAATATATAGTCATTTATGTATGTTGGGTAACATATTATTCCCTTTTATTTTGATATTGTGGGGGATAGAATTACAGCGTGGCACTTGTTTTCTAGTACTCCTGGTAGTGTTGACTGTGAAGATTCTTCTGGGGGCCACGGCTCTTTTAGCAAAGATCGGAGGAACAGATAGCAGGACAGGTTATTGTCAAACTTTTTTGCAGGTCATGATTTCTGACATTCTTTAACTCAGCAAGTTAAAGAGAGTTAAAATTAAACTTTAAGCAACTTAAAGTTGATTCAAAGCCAAGGTTACACAGAGAAGATATTTATTTTAAGTAGAACTATGATCTCCCGTTAAAAAATGGGCTGCTGCACTTACTGTTTTCCTATTAGTCCCCCTGCAAAGTCCCACAAATACATGTTGAGCCTCCCAGTGAAATCCACCTAATGCAGCTTTCTGTGATGGTGTGGCAACAAAGCTGCACTGCTCCTTAATTCAGAGCTTGCCAAGCATATGAGCATATGTAGGCTTTGCCTACATGCACTACAGAGGGGTGAATGTTGTAGGGGGCATGGCTATCAGTATTGTCACTGCTGATTCATAAGCCTGTAGCTTGTCAATCGGCACCTAGCCACACCTACACCTGGCCACTGCTTTCTGGATTGACAGCAGTTCTGCTCCTAAAACCCTCTCAAAGTGAGCTGTAGTGTCTGGAAGGGGAGTATGTGAGACACAAATAAAGGAGGATATAACTCAGTCGAGGAAGGTAAAAAAAAGTTTTATTTTACTTTTTCAGGCTTGTGAATCACATTGTAACTGGATTTGGTACTTGTTGAGGCTATCATACAGGAGGCCTTAGCTGTACTTTAGACAGACTACCGAATACTTTTAAAGGGTCAAATGGAAAGTTTAACTGCCTTACAATTTCAGTTTCTCTGGGTCTCTGTTGGTAAGATCTCTGCACTTGAGTTCCGAGTCTGCACCTCGCTGTGCTTTTATAGGTATCAACCCTCCCCATTGTAGTTCATATTTATTTTACATAATTACAATTTTCTAACAAAGTGGGAAAGAACACACAAACAAGCCCAGAACTGAGCTGATAATTATATAGCTTGCTTTATCCAAGATATATAAAAAGCCAATGGCTAATTCAGTAAACCAGGATAAGTCTAAAATCGCAGATTGCTTTTGGGTGGATTGTCCTCTTCCAAGTTTTGTCTGGAGTTTGCCTTTATTCTTGTACCTTTACATTTGGGCACTGTATGAAAAGTGTGCCTTTGCACAGTGGTAGTAAAAGAGCTGAAAGTGTTTTCTCTTTGAATGTTAAAGGAAGAATGTAGTGACCGTTCTTGTTAAGCCTTCCAGCAGTAGTTGTAAGAAAAAAATGTACAACTCTAAAGATCCAATGATTGCCCATTCTTCAAACACCATGTGCTGTGCTACTTGCAGTAGATGCAATGATTCCAACCAATATGAAGCCTTTGTCGACATTGTCATGGGAAGACAAACTTTAGATCTTTTCATTTTGAATGCTTACCACCTGCTTAGTTAAAGGAATTTTTCTGAGGATTGTCAAATAGCTATTCTAGCATTCAGAGTACTAAAGTCACAACATATAATATCCTGTTATAACATGGAACATGGAATAACAGCATTGTGATAGGAATACATACTAGAGTTGTGCAATCAAAGCTTATTTAAAAAAAAATCCCCATCACTTCAACTCCCTGGATTCCCAATTTGCTTTGCATCTCTTTTCCTGCTGTTTGATGTGATGCAATATCGATTTCTTGAAACTACATAGGCCATCATGCATCGCTTCCAGCAAGTAATGATAATGTTACACTGTCCAGATCTTGAGCTGTAATTCAGAAGGCAAGCTCTGTGAGTGTGACACAAGGAAGTGCACATTCACAGGAGTAAAATTGTCTAAACTTCAGACATTTTGAACACCTACTTGTTAATTCTTCCCTGCACTGCTCAGTCATTCATCTTTTCCTTAAAGTGTGGCATAACTGCATCACCTGGCATTTTCAAAGCTTGATATATAAACTTTTTGCCTGCTTGTGTGAGTCAGCATTGAATGAATAGCAAAACAAGAATGCCTAGATGTACGTATTCAGTTCCAATTGTCTCAGCCAAAATATAAAAAGAAAAATGAATGGACTTACACCTGTTACTTAAGGATCTAATGTTGTGCTCTAAACATTACACAGTTGCTCTAGAAAAGCCTGTCCTCTGGACAACCTACCATGCCCAGGAAGATCATTTCCTCTTCTCTTTGCTGCTTGGTTTTCTTCCTCTGAATGTAGCCTTGCCAGACCTGTGGTGAGAACGGAAAATCAGTAAGGATACAGACGGAATGGAAACAGCTTCCTGAGTGGCAGAGCAATTGAGGAAGTAGGAAAACGCACAGGAAGAGAGCAGGAAGGGAGTGTGGAGTGGAACGGGCAGTAGAGAAATGGGACACTGGCTTCGAACCAAGGCTACTAAGTTTTTCATATCAGTTTTAAATGGAACATGAAGGTCTTGTGAACATTCACTCCATAATTTATGTCACTGCTATGGAAAACTGGAACGTGACATTAAAAAAGTAATTATGTTTTGGCTCAGGAAAACAGTTTTTTCAAAAAAGTGTATATTTTTTCTGGTAGATTGCACACAACATACTTATAACCTGCTAATAATACTATCAAATTGATATTGTAATTTATTATTCCCTTGCTGTGCTCTAGCAATTGTAATCCCTAAGGGTATACAGATGGTGCAATGTGAAGGGAATGTGTTGAATTGTTTACCATGACTGAGAGCTGCAGACATTCAGCAAATCAGTCACTTAACCCAAGCGCATCAGACTGCATTTATGTCTGATTTGACTAAATATGACCAAATCTTTAAAGAGAACTTGTCAATAGACCATTCCTTTCAACAGAAATCCTCCCTTAAGATTATATGTATATTTATTTTATTTTACCTGCAAAAGCCTCTTTTGTGTAGACATACAAAAACCCTCAGAAGGCTGCTGGGTGTTGACATCTTGGATGTGATGTCAGCAAGCCTAGCAGACACTCTATAGCAGTGGTTCCCAACCAAGGGGGGCACAGAAGCCTGGGTGGTATCTTGGATGTGAGGTAAGCAGCTCCTGCAGAAACTTTATAGCAGTTGTCTCAACCTGGGATACACATAGCCCTGGGGGTTTGCACCAGGACTTTTAGGGCTATGCAAAAAAAATTAAGTAATGGTGCCGCACACAGTCATGTCTTTCCATTGTGTGGGCAGCCTGGCTATGCGGCATTAAAGTTTTTATGTTTTTGTCACCTTGCACCGCCTCCTGTCGCCACCATTTTTTTCTATCCTCCCCTTCCACCCCCCGTGCATTTATCCCCACGCTCCCCCTCTGCAGAGCATCTTCACCTTCTGCATTCCCTCCCCCCCATGTCCTGTCACCTCTGTCCTACCAGCAGAAACCCCCTTTTTCCTATCACTCTGCATTCTCATCAGCGTATCCAGCCATCCCCTTACCCTCTACCCCCACTGCTGCCCCCTCAGCCCCCTGCATCTCTTTTTTCTTCTAACCTCCTCCATCCTCTTACACTCCTCCCCCTCCTGTTACCCTGCCCCGGGCCCCCCCATCCCCCAAGTGAGTGAGTGACACCCTTAATACTATGTGCTAGGCAGATTGTAATTATAATTTTAGCTAAACATAATTAATGTAAATGCTCCATTAGCCCATGACCCTGGCCCAGGCCCAGGTTGTGCTGGAGAATTGAATCTTCTTAGAGTATTCAGTTTTTCCAGCAGTTCAGAGGCACATTACAAGTGTATAAAAATAATGTATTGAAAGTAAAAATGCTGCAAAAAAAGCATTAAAATGCTGGATTTGTGCATTTGCCTGCAATATTTTAAGCTAGTGACAGGGTGAAATGTAACTTCTTCCTAAGAACAAGCAATACAAGCTGTTTAATGTTACCTTTGTTAGTCAACAAACTGTTCCTCTAATGTTGATTTCACTTTATTACTAAGAGTTTGATTTCTCCAGCTTTGGAGTTAGGCCCCATGTGGGAGACGGGATCAGGTAGGCAAAAGTCCTTCACCCAGTACACACAGACAAAAACAGTTAACCCTTGCAGTTCGTAGCCCCACTGCAAGGGTAATTTTTTGCTGGAGATAGGTTTTAGTGATCTGGCTATACTGTGCATTAGCTGTGAAAAATGTATGTAAATGCAGCCCAACTTACTTGTCTAGGGCAATTTGCCACTATCATCAAATGATAATTTGTTCCTTTGGAAGTAGCAAGGGTCTGATCAGAGCTATCTTCTTTTCCCTTCCATCACATGCATTCTAATTTCAAGGCATTAGACTATACATTCAGCTACTTTCAAATGATCGAATGTATGTGTAAAGCCAACCCCCTATTTTTTTTTGTTTTGTTTTGGACGCAGTAGAGAATGAACTAGATAGTTTTGGATGTAAAGGGAACTCAACTCCTGTCAGGTTATTTTATTGCTGACTTTTTCCTGGTGGATAGGTTCACCCTCTCTATCTATTGTCAGCATGACTGGAAATAAGTGAGTTATCACCAAAACAGGATTAGAGGGAAAGTGTTGCAATGGAGTGTTCAGGTGACAACTAAGGAAGGATTTCTTAGTTGTCACCTGTAAAGATTTCCTCTCACTTTCTGGTGTTGTCTATAGGACAGGAAATAAAAGTGAAATTTCCACAAAAATAACCTGACAGGCATTCTAATCATTCTATACTCTATCCAAGACTGAATTTAAATATATTTTAAACAGTGTTTCTACACAACCACTATTAATGAACATAGTTATGGAATTTGACATATACTGCGTCAATAAAATGACAAGTAAAGGTACAAATGGTGAGTGTGGTATGTTCTCACCTTCTGGATACATGTTGCTGCTATCTCAGGATCCATTGTATTTTCTCCTTGATGTTTGGCCATTCTCTCTCTCTTCTCTTCTAGATGGATCTCCTTCATAAACTTGGCTCGCAAACGCCCCTGTCGGGCCCTCTCTGACACTTGAATCACGCGGACTGCTTCATCAAGAGACATTGGTTTTATAGGCTTTACCTAGAATTTGAGATTACAGATCAGACTAGTGATCTAAAGATAGTTAGTGGATTAGGAGACAGCAACCACTATTTTGACCCCAATTCAAGAATACAGCCATTTAAATGATGCCCTACGTTGGTTCAACCAAGAACCTTGAGAGTGCAGTACTTAATTACCCCCAATCATCACCATCTTCATTGCTTAGCATCCAATAATGGAGGAACAAATAATTGTATTACTCATCTCAGTACTCAAAGCATCTGAACAGACACATTGATTATTTATTATTATTATTATTATTAATACTATTATTATTCTTTATTAATGTGTCAAAAATTAAACAGTATTGATTATTTCTAGCCACAACACTGCACCCTGATATTATTATTATTATACAGGATTTATATAGCGCCAACAGTTTGTGCAGCGCTTTACAATATAAGGAAGACATTACAATCACAATACAATTCAAGACAAGATGGTAAGGATAATAATCATTTACAACTGTTAATCATGTAAATTAAAAGCTTAGTTTACCTTTCTGACCATGTTTCTTACTATACCCCCCTACCAGCCAGGGGGCTACCCAGCCCACTTTTTTGAATTGTGGGGTTCTTCTTCCCACATTTTTTTTTTATGGAGAAGTGTGAATTTATAATTTTTTGCAAAAGGTGGAATTTCCCTTTAACAAAGAACTAGACTGAGCATACACAATGTTTAAATGTCTTCTATATGTGTTAAACTTAAAGGACTGCTGGGACACCCAGAGAATTTACCCCACATTGTTCATTATCTATTTAGTTACATAAGTGCTCCTGCTAAACCGTGTGACAACTTTCCAATATCTGAGGTAAAAAAAAAACAACACATTTTCCTTTCTCTTTACCATCTAGAAATCTACATGATTTTATGCTCAGTCTGAGTTAGGCTACAATCTTTATCAGAGGAGAACCATCAAGAAGGCAGCGATTGACTTCTGGGCCTACAGGTGAGACTTCTCTAAAATAATGTTTTTCCCTCTCTCTTGAACATATTTTTTGTTGCTTTGTGTGGTTAAGGTTTATAGCTCCAATATAGCAAAGAAGTAAACAGTCATCTGGAAGATGTAACCTAAAGATTTTCAATTACAATCATGTCTATTGTGCAACAGAGAGAGCTACTGAACCATCAAGACTGGCTGCCACAATTGTATTTCCCATAATCATTTGTAACTAGCAACATAAAATAGGTGCAACTCTGCTGCTGGCCACTAGAATCAGCCAGAGCTCCATCGTCCATTATAATGTAGGAATGTGTATTTTAGCAGAAAAAGATAACATGTTCAAGAAGAAATAATGGGTTGAAATTGGATATTAACCACTGTTTTTCAAGTTGGATGAACGACTATCATATTTCCATATTTGTAATCAAAAATATAATGTAACAGCCAAACTTTGTATCACTTGGGTATTGTCATTATTCTTGTAATATCACACCTGCTGCTAATGATAAATCCTGGTTCTCTTTATCAAGAGGGCGAGTGAGGATAAGTATTAATAAACTCTCAGACTTTTTTCAATAATGAGTCCAGATCAAACAAATATACATTTACCAGCAAAGTATTTTTTTATATTTTTGCGAAAGCCCTTACAGTCACCATGCTTTTATACATTTGACTAAAAGCTCCCTCATCTCGGCTTCCCTGAACTTCCTGTCCAGTACAAGATCACAAGGGGGAGCACAGTCTCCAGCAGCCCTACATCTACTAGCTTGGCCTTGCTGTGCCTGTGTGTCTGTGGAGACACACGCAGCTCAATAGCACACACAAATGGGATACTGCAAGGGAAAGTAGCCACCTTAAAATGGGATACCAGGGCTTGTGCTCAGGGGACCAGCTAATTCAAAAGGAAACTAAACCTTTTAAAAATCAAGCATTGTATTGTACACATAATAGCAACCTGTCACCCACCAGATTTAAATGTTTTATATTAAAGTGACACCAAACTGAAGATTAAAATCTTTAAAATACATTTAAGTACCTTATCTATTAGGATAAAATGTAGCTTATTTGTTGATCACTCGGCTGTAGATCCTCAAATCATCTCTGAATTGGTGCTGACATTATCCTTCTTCTACTTTTGTTCCCCATGGCCCTTGTGCTGTTTGTAAAGTAGCCACCACCCCAAGTTTGCTCCCGTGATGGACTACAATCTCACATTTAGTTAGCTAATTTGTATTGAAATGATAGTCTATGATGGGAGTGAGCTTGGAGCGGTCTCTACAATACAGCACACATAGGGACCATGGGGAACAAAAGTAGCGACCCTCTAGAACAGCGGTTCTCAACGTGTGGGTCGCGACCCCGTCGGGGTCGCCTGCTTGATCGAGCACAGCAAAACTTTCTCCGCTGTTTTTTTTTTGACAACGGGCCGCAGGTGGCCGTAAATCAGAGGAAAAAAAAAAACTTTCTCCCGGAAAGCTTTGCTCTGCTCGTTAGAGCAGAGCAAACCTTTCTCTGCTGTTTTTCTTTTTTTTTCTGACATCGGGCCGCACCATCATCAGTCAGAAATAAATAAATAAATAAACCCATAGGAACACACAGCTAGATTCCTATTGGCTATTTCACTTTGCAATAGCCAATAGCAAACTAGCTATTGCGCCCACCCTTTGCTGAAAATCAGCAGAGGGGGACCTGAAATTCTCCATCAGGTCCAGTTCTAATGATTGACAGCAGCAGAGGGCGGGTGCAATAGCTTTTTTGCTATTGGCTATTGCAAAGTGAAATAGCCAATAGGAATCTAGCTATGCATTCCTATGGTGGGTTTATTTATTTTTTATTCTGACGGTGTACATATCTGCTCAGGTAAGCCTGCATTCCCCCCACATGGTGCTGCATTAATGTATTGCTGGGGTAGTGGGATTTGTAGTCCTCTCTAGCTGCTGGTACATTGTGCTGTACCAGCAGCTAGAGAGGACTACAAATCCCAGCAATACATTATATACTGTATTAGGGATGCACCGATACCGTTTTTTCGGTATCGAGTACGAGTACCGATACTTATATTTCGGTACTAGTCGATACAGAGTACCGATATCGGCACTTCCGGTAGCATAGAACCGTCTTCCCGGGCAATCAGGAAGCCAGGAAGGCTTCTTGATTGCCTGGGAAGCCGACTCCATTCTGTTTGGCCGGCTGGATGCTGATTGGTCGGGAAGCCGGCTTCCCAGCTAATCGGCATCAAGGCCGGCCAAACAGATCTGACAATATGGTGACACGACCCGGCACCTAATTCTCTCTGAATTGGTGCTGACATTATCCTTCTTCTACTTTTGTTCCCCATGGCCCTTGTGCTGTTTGTAAAGTAGCCACCACCCCAAGTTTGCTCCCGTGATGGACTACAATCTCACATTTAGTTAGCTAATTTGTATTGAAATGATAGTCTATGATGGGAGTGAGCTTGGAGCGGTCTCTACAATACAGCACACATAGGGACCATGGGGAACAAAAGTAGCGACCCTCTAGAACAGCGGTTCTCAACGTGTGGGTCGCGACCCCGTCGGGGTCGCCTGCTTGATCGAGCACAGCAAAACTTTCTCCGCTGTTTTTTTTTTGACAACGGGCCGCAGGTGGCCGTAAATCAGAGGAAAAAAAAAAACTTTCTCCCGGAAAGCTTTGCTCTGCTCGTTAGAGCAGAGCAAACCTTTCTCTGCTGTTTTTCTTTTTTTTTCTGACATCGGGCCGCACCATCATCAGTCAGAAATAAATAAATAAATAAACCCATAGGAACACACAGCTAGATTCCTATTGGCTATTTCACTTTGCAATAGCCAATAGCAAACTAGCTATTGCGCCCACCCTTTGCTGAAAATCAGCAGAGGGGGACCTGAAATTCTCCATCAGGTCCAGTTCTAATGATTGACAGCAGCAGAGGGCGGGTGCAATAGCTTTTTTGCTATTGGCTATTGCAAAGTGAAATAGCCAATAGGAATCTAGCTATGCATTCCTATGGTGGGTTTATTTATTTTTTATTCTGACGGTGTACATATCTGCTCAGGTAAGCCTGCATTCCCCCCACATGGTGCTGCATTAATGTATTGCTGGGGTAGTGGGATTTGTAGTCCTCTCTAGCTGCTGGTACATTGTGCTGTACCAGCAGCTAGAGAGGACTACAAATCCCAGCAATACATTATATACTGTATTAGGGATGCACCGATACCGTTTTTTCGGTATCGAGTACGAGTACCGATACTTATATTTCGGTACTAGTCGATACAGAGTACCGATATCGGCACTTCCGGTAGCATAGAACCGTCTTCCCGGGCAATCAGGAAGCCAGGAAGGCTTCTTGATTGCCTGGGAAGCCGACTCCATTCTGTTTGGCCGGCTGGATGCTGATTGGTCGGGAAGCCGGCTTCCCAGCTAATCGGCATCAAGGCCGGCCAAACAGATCTGACAATATGGTGACACGACCCGGCACCTAATTCCCCTCACATAGATCCATATTGCATTCATTAACGTACCAGTCCCTCGGCCAGCGCTCTCCAAGTGGGCAGACACCGGTCTCCAAGATCTCCCCACGTCTCCTGTGTACAGCGCCCACGTAATTGGCGCTCAGCCTGCTGCTGTGAATGCGCAGACTGCCCAGTGCTCTCATTCATAAATCCTGTGCATGCACAGTAGCAGGCTGAACGCTGATCACGTGAGCGTTGTGCAGTGTGCACACAGGAGACGGCAGATCTGGCCGAGGAACTGAATGCTAAGGATCTATGTGAGGAGAATTAGGTACCTGCAGGGTGGGGTTCGTGTTGCTATATTATCAGATTTGTTTGCCCGGCTCGACACTGATTGGCTGGGAAGCCGGCTTCCCGGCCAATCAGCATCAAGCCAGCCAAACATCATGGAGCCAGCTTTCCGGCTCCATCTTTCCTCGTGGCACTGCCAGTCAGAGGAAATCTTCCTCTGACTGAAAGTTCTAGTATCGGGAAAGGTATCGGAGCATTTGGGCGAGTACGAGTACACGCCCAAATACTCGGTATCGGCACAGATACCGATACTAGTATTGGTATCGGTGCAACCCTACACTGTATGTATAATGTACTATTGCTGGCATTTGTTGTATTCCTCTGTAGCTGGCGTTATTCTGCGTTGCGCCGTATAATCATTATACAGCACACTGCAGAATACCAGCAGCTATAGAGGACTAAAACTCCCAGCAATGGTACATTATACAGCGCAACGCAGAATAACACCAGCTACAGAGGACTACAAATGTACTATTGCTGCGATTTGCTGTAGTCTTCTGCGGTGCGCCGTATAATCATTATACAGCAAACTGCAGAATAACACGAGCGATAGAGGAATACAAATCCCAGCAATAGAACATTATAGTATAAATGGACTATTGCTGCGATTCGTTGTATTCCTCTGGGATTCGTTGTCTCCTTTAAGCAGTGGTTCTGAACCTGTGGGTCGCTGTGTGGTTTCTGCTGTGCTAGGTGAGAGTCCTCCTCAGCCCTCTCCTAGCGCAGCAGTGTCAGTTCTCCCGCCATGCCGCCAGATGTCCCTGCAGCAGCCGCGTCATCCCTAAATGTTACCGTTGGGGGTCACCACAACTTGGCAAATGTTGGACAGTCAAAGGACAGTCGTCATGAATTCAGAGATGATTTGAGGATCTACAGCCGAGTGATACATTTTTGTTAATAGTTAAGGTGCTTGAATTCATTTTTAAGATTTAACTCCTGAGTTTGGTGTCACTTTAACAGCTGGAATCTTGAAATTTGAATGGTGACTGTGGGCAATACTGAGATTTTTCTAAATAAAAACTCCAATAAATTATATATAATCAATCTTAAGTACACTTATGCATTTCTTTAAATGTTGATAACTCATCATTTACATCCACTCTTATAATCATCTAAATTATGCCTCTATTTTTTTATTATTATTCTTCAGGATTTATATAGCGCCAACAGTTTGCGCATCGCTTTACAATATAAGGAAGCCATTACAGTTACAATACAATTCAAGACAAGATGGTTCGGAGGGCCCTGCAAGCTTACAATCTAAAATGGGAGGGGTAAGTCATACAAGAGGTGGTAGTTGTGTAGGGATGAGTTGTTTGAGAAATTAATAGTTCAGTTGTTAGGTAGAGGTGGGATAGGCTTCCCTGGAGAGTTTTCTAGGATCATCTAAAGGCAGAGAGAGTAGGAGATGGCCGGACAGGTTGGGGTAGGGAATTCCAGAGGATGGGAGAGACTCTAGAGAAGTCCTTGAGGAGAGTATGGGAGGAGAGCGGGAGGTGTTGAGAGGAAGAGAAGACGGTTTTGAGGTGAAATTTTGAAATTATGTTGGAGATATAGCTGGGGGCGAAGCTGTGGACCACTAAGTGGTTGTTAATCTTTTGAATTTTATTCTTTTCGGCGATTGGAAGCCAAAGGAGATATGATGCCAAGTGCAGCCAAGGGGTAGGGCAGTGGCACTATGTCTGCAGAACTGTAGGCTTAAAAAAAAATGTAGAACAGTAGAAAGGCATCATGGCACACTCACAAACTAGCATGTAAAACAACTTGTCTCACCACTAAGGACAATGACAATGACAACTGGTAACAAATTGTTGAGTGCGTTTGTCGTTTGTTTTGCTTAAAAAAAAATGTGTCTCCTTCTGTTATTTAGCCCTATAGATCAATAGGGGTGAATAAATTGCAATAAAGGTCCAGGTTCATATTTACAGATCTTCTGACAGGTAAAACAGTACCTATGCATGATTTTTTACTGCACAAGTAGCTATTAAGCAAGATTTTTCAATACGTGGCCATATGGCGCACAGTATAAGTTGTTTTATATATAGGGACTTATCATATAACATTAACAGTGTGGAATCATTCACAGCATTCTACAGACATCCTGGTGATCTACTTTTGTGTATGCTATGGGGGAATTGAAATAATGCTGCTTTATTAATCTTTCCTGTTCTCCTTTTTTATCAGTCCTCTCCTCCCAAAATAAAACAGCTTAACTGTTTAAACAAACTGACACTAAGTTACGGCTAGGAACTAAAAGATCAGGGATCAAACTGATATTTCCTGCAATGTGCCAAGGGAGTACTTGGTATGAGGTATTCCTGAAAGGGAAGCGAGGATTGATGAGTACCCTGTTATGTGCTTTACAAATGTTCACAAGGAGGGTCTGTGACCTGGGATGCCGTCCTCCATAACACCACTTAACCCCTTAACTGCTACATGTATATAACTTATAAGCAATAACATACAGAATATCCTCCCCTTTTCCCTTATACTAGACAATGATAATATTAAATGTATCCTCCGTGTATCCCCCGTGGATTTCCTAACCAGAGTTGTTGGTTTTTTTTTTCTATATCTCTATAGGTTGAACTCGATGGACATACTGTATGTCTTTTTTTCAACCTGACTATGTAACTAAGAAACATTTGTAGAGCATTTTGGTGTACTCATCTGTTATAATTTACTGTATGTACATTTACATGGTGCAATTTTAAACACGCTAATTGATATTTTTAGCAAAATAGAATCAATGTCTCCTTCCAAGTGTGATGTGGAAAATACAGTAAAGCTGGCCATAGACTGGTAGTTTTTTCTCATTTAGACCTGCAGGCTGAACAAGAAACAATGCTAGATTCCTCCATCCACACTAAAAAGCATAGATAGGGGAATTTCCAACTTCCCCCAAGCACTGATCAGCTTTCCAATAGTAACAACAGTGGACCCTGCCTACTCAGTTTCTGTTGGCAAAGCTGCTTGTAGTCTTCATTGGGGCTGCATATGACAGGGAGATAACAGACAAGCACATCTGGGAGACATAGGCAGAGTGTTGTCACCCCATAACAGTAAGTTCCTCCACAAGGCAGAATCGCCAGAAATCCTTTAAAAGAGAACAGAGCCAGAGCCAGCTGTGCCCAAACCACTACCCTGTCTGTCCCTCCAATGAGGACTGGAGGAACAGAGAAGAGATGGGAAGGGGGGAATCCCTACAGGTGACTGACAGTTACGGTTCATGATCGCTCAACACCTGATCCTTGTTCTCCCTTAAATAAAAATTGCAGACAAAAAGATTAAAAACAACTCTGAAATAATCTTAACATGTTAAAGCCTATCTCCAATTAAAAAAAAAAAGATTACCCTTGCAGTAGTGCTGCCTCCACACTGCAAGGGTTAGCTACTCTTTCTTTGTCTAGGAAGCTTTGTTTAGCACTTTTATTTACCTGATCCCCACTCCCGCTGGCTCCAAGACCAGTGCCTGCAGCCTCTTCTCCCCTCTTCGACAGTCAGAGTACCAATGATGTGATCACAACTAATACAAGGCCTATAGCTCTGCATTATACGTAAGGGGGCCAACAGACAGTCCATGGGCTGGAGGGAAGAGAGGTGAGCTCCATCCCCTGGGGTGGAGTAAAAAGGTAAGTAAAAAATACACAGATACCCGTGGCATAAATTAGCAGTTAACTCTTGCAGTGCCTTCCAGCCTTCCCTTGATTCTTGCATTCTTGAGTACTCTGATTTATTTGCAAGTAGGTGTTTTTCACAATGTCCATTGGAAAATGTAGCCTTACTGTCCCTGGCCTGCCCCGTCCACTCATTGGGTTTTAATTATTTCAATCATGGAGGCTTGGGATTACATGTGGGTGTTACCTAGGGCGGTCTGATGTTTTTAGGAAGCTATGCATTGCATAAAGAAGCACAGACGACATCATCGGGTCTAAAATTAGGTATGCAATGTAAGAAAATGGAAAGGTTTTATTTTAAAAAATCAATTAGCATGTTGATGAGGGTGGAGGGATGAACCAGGGAAGGCAAAATATAAGCACAATAAGCTTCATCTTTAACCCTCCTGGTGGGTGTTCATTTACCTGTGTAAAGCCAACTGTTGGCTTTGCAATAGAAGCAATTCTGGCAGCTCAAAAGCCACCAGGGGCCAGTAAACAGTGTCGCCTCCCCACCCGGCACCCCGCCTTGCTTCCTGGGCTCTACTGCCCCTCCAGTGGGCCCGGGACTGGAATCGCAAGTGTCAGCGGGTAACAGGGAGATAGACCAGTGAACATTCGTTCACTGATCTACTCCCTACTGAATGAAGTCGGAAGTGACGATGATTGTGTGACAGCTGAGAAACTGGAAGTTATGCAATCTGTGCTTGATGAGCTTCTTTGAAGTGCAAGAGTCTAAAGGTGGCCATACACTTTACAACCATCGCAAGACCTTAGTCTTGTGATGGTTGTAAAGTAATTTAAAAAACGTATGATCTGCCCATCTTGGACAGGCAGATTGTACTTGCGATCATCGCAAGCCCGCCCCCCTGAGGGGCGGGCTTCCGATGACCGCAATGCTGAACGGGCAGTGTGCGCGTGCGCACACCGGCCCGTGCAGCATTGATCTTACGATCATGCTAAAAACCAGCCGAAAATCGTACGATTCTCGGCTGGTTTTCTAGCATGCTCCCTAGACAAAAGACGTGCGGCCGTACAGTAAAAACGGTTGCACGCCTTTCTATACACTTTGCGATTATCGTACGATCGCGGGATTTCCCTCGATTATCGTGCGATAATCGCACAGTATGGGCACCTTAATAGACCCCTAATGTCACCTTAAAGAGTACCTGTCATCATTATTTTATTTACCAAAAAATTGGTAAATAAAATAAATAAAAAATAGTACACAATTTTTTTAACACCCCCTGTCCCCACAAACACGTTCATACTAATGCATACATTGCGCTCATGTACGAAAACACCGATTGCACCACACATGTTAGGTATCGCTATGTGCACCAGAGTCAGAGCAATAATTGTAGGGCCAATATTCACAGTTAACTCTAAACTGATGAAAGGGTTAAAGTGTAGATGAACTTTTACTGCTTGGGTTTAGATATACTGTAAATCTGAATGGCTGCTATAGGTTACAGCACATTGCATATTACTAGTCCCAAAAAGTGCCTAGTCCTGAAAAGATCTGTGCTACAGCACCTGTAGGCTAACCATATAGGAACTTACTGTTGGCCAAAAAGGATATCCGTAATCTAACTTGCCAATAGACCAAGGTCCTCCTTCTGATATTGATGTATTGAATGCATTTCAATATTGAATGAAAGGGTTGGAAAATCTGATTATATAAGGGCTGATTCAGTAACAAGAAAACTAGCAGAAATTTGAGTTTTTGCCTATAGCAACCAACAAGGGCTTTCCTTTCATTTATGGAAAATGTCATCAAGAATAATTTTTTGGCCACCTTTAAAGTGTATCTTTAGCAAATTAATTTTGGGCAGTTTTGGCTTATCCTTTACACGAAGTTCATCTGAGGTACCAATAAGTGTATCTTTACATGTATGGTGAAATTCGGTGAGCTTGCCCTTTCCTCAAACATTCTTCAGATGGAATGCACTGATTACAACTTCTTTATCCCAAACATGTCTATCTGTTCTCTTTTCCTTTTTATTAGTTTAGGCAACACAGCTTTGTTTTATTAACTATAAGATCACATTCCACCCTCCTATTTTAGATTTCTGTCTACAGGATTGAAAAATTCCTAAATTGAAGAGACATTATCAGTTAACCAATCAGGGCGAAGTGATCTGAAAAGGCTTCCTTTTACTCATGCTGCTCCCTAGTCCCTACTCTATCTCAGCCAAAGGAAAATACCTGAAGGAGAATTTATGGAGCAGGCCAGATCTGGAGCAGTTGTCTATAACAAGCAATCAGCTTCTGTCTTGCATTTTCAAAGGTTAACTGAACAAATGGAAGAGAGAAGCTGATTGGTTGCCATGGGCAAATCCTTCATATTCTGTCTGCTCCAGTTTTGATAAATTCCCCAAACGTTTCTTCTAGGTATGGGGAAGCATGCAACCTCTCCCCATGTGACAGTCCTTAGATCTAGCAGCCAATTGTTAGGCCAGAACACTGTCACATGATTTGCCCAAAGCAGGGCTAAATGTAAAAAAGAAACTACCCGCCCGGAGGCTGTGCTGCCCCTCTACTCCATGCTGCCCCAAGTTCTGGCCTCGGTGGCCTTGTGGGAAATCCGGCCCTGACCGCAGGTGTCTTTGGTCCAGCCAATGATGTCACAAGTCCTCTGCACCCCCTTCTTCCTTTGGTGGTGGGCAGATCCTAAATGCTGAAGGGAGCGGTGCCAAGTAATAGCATGGTGCCTCTCTCTTTGGCAATCTCCTGCTAGTTCCAGGGGGGTGCTGAGCCATAACACCCTGGGCATACAGGAAATGGATTCAATGATGCTAGGTGTCATTCAACCTGAAAAAGGAACGGCACTAGATAGGTGAACGTGTATGTCTGGGAGGGACAGTGCCAGACAGAAGGTGAATATACCAACTGCTTTTTTATTATTTTAACATCAGCCAGAGGATAATTGTTTTGGTTTTGCCCACACTGGAACTGGGCTTTAAAGAAAACCTGTCATGAGGGAAACATGGGTACTGCCAAAGCTGACCTCTCCTTCTAAAAATTATATCTACTTGGCTGCCTTACTCTAGTAGTTTGTGTCCCTGACCTACAACAAGCAAAACATGCCTTCTGAATTTATTTTCTCTGACTTATCTGATCTGGATACTTCATTTGGATGGCTTGGCTAGGACTAAAGTCTGGGGAGCATTTGATATTGAACTCAGTAACGACAGCCCCCATATTTCTCTCATGACAGGTTTATTTCATCACAAGATGAAGAGGTTAAAAGAAAGGCACATGAAATAGCAGTCATGTACGATGGAGGTGTTCTATAGCAGCTCTTTCTTGGACAGCCCATCACTGCTTCTAAGAAAGGTTTTATGGAGGATAAGAATTTGCGTTCAGCAGAGGTCAACATAAAACTGTGTGGTCTAATTGTGCATATAGTTTTCATCTATTTTCTTATCCTCTGTACATCACAATATCATCTGTTATCACTAATAATAAAAATATTGAATATGTATACACTATTCTTTCTAGAAGAACATGTCCAAGGATTTGTAGCAGTTTCTATAAAGTGAAACACTGTGAAATCACCCTTGTCGAGTCACAACCTTCTAAGTTTACTGTGACCTTCTTATTGCTCCTACAATCATTTTAAAATGTATCCCAGCCTGAACTCCATCGTCTTCACTATCCTATGTTCTCAACGTAAGTCTCCTTTTTATTTTTGGACATGATTTATGTTGGGGATTGAGGTTTTTTATGATGTTTCCATTTGTGAGAGCAATTAACCAGGGGTATTTATAGTTCATAGGGAGTGGCAGCAATTTCATTCAACCACATTTTATTAATCTGTGGTATAAACGATACTGGACTATTACTGCAATAGTTTAGGATAATGTCTGTTTGTGTATTAGTAAACATTTTTGTTGGGGGTTAGCTTTTTGAGCTAGCAAGCGAGCTCAGTTATCCATATGAATGCAATTAATATGCAATTTAAGATTGACCATATAAAATGTTCATAATGCAACATATGCTTATTACAAATTTAATAAATCAAACCAATATCTTTAGCCTATTGCCAAAATACTCTCAGGCTGCCACCATCGGAAATGTTTAGGTTTGGGCAAATCCGACACTTCCTACAGTCGATAAAGTTGCCTGATGCTGGCACTCCGTTGAGGACATTGTATGAAAGATGGTGCCTAGGAGCCTCAGGTTTTGGAGGGGGGATCTCTATAATTTATGCGGCTCAGTTGGGCTCATTTACGAAATTGTCTTATATGGAAGCTTGGGAAACGGAGTTAGGAGAAGTTCTTACGATAGATGAATGGAAACAGTGTACCATGAGGTTAACAATGGGGATGTTCAATGTTTCCCTATTAGAAGCCAACTATAAAGTCTTCTCTAGATGGTACCTAGCAAGGATAGCTACTATGTTTCCAGGGTCCAGCCCCTTATGTTTCAGAGGATGTAATCAGCAGGGCACGATGATCCATGTTTGGTGGCACTGCCCAAAATTGCATTCCTTCTGGAATCGCTTTTTCGCTCTGCTTTCAAGAATCCTCCAGGTACATGTTCCAAGAGACCACGAGTATGTGCTACTGAATAAACCAGTTATGGGGATCTCTAAGGCACAGAGCAAACTATTATTTTGTTTTTTTCTAGCAGCTAAGACATCAATAGCTCGATCCTGGCAAGCCGAAAGGGTCCCATTCTCAATGGTACTATCTAAATTAAATTGGATCATGACACACGAGAAGCTACATAGCATCTTACAGGATAGATACTCAAATTTCCAAGCGGTTTGGGACCCATGGCTGTCACATCTAGGAATTCTGAATTCTCCGTGTATCTTGTCAGCTAACCCAGGTTAACATCGACTAAGAACCCCGGAGCTTAGGAGTCTCAATCCCTCTATTCTGTCTTTCTTTCTTTTTCCTTGTCCTTTCCTTTTTTTATCCTTTTCTTTATAAAGCCCATGTTTCCGTTTTGGACCTTTGGTGCGCGATGTGAACGCACACGCACCAAAGGACGCTATCATATGTAACCCCCAGTAATTAATAATAGTATCCCTAACGATAAAATGGAAACTATCATTACATTATCCCACTGGTAAAAACCAGAAGTCAGTAAACCTGAATGATGGGCAGCTAATAAGATCAGAAAGGGGCACAGCAGAGCTAAGACGGGGAGAGGGGATACAATGCTGAGATTATAGGTTTGTTTTGATATGTTACTGAGCTACATATGACATGTGTATGTTATAATTTGTTTACTGTATAAAATGGAAACTAATAAGAATTTTGAAACCCAAACAAAAGAGATCTATCATTCCAAAACATTGTGGATTCAGTAAAAAGTGATTGAGTGTGTATTCTTGTTTTTGGGTGCATGCTCTAACTGCCATTGGAAAGTTTGGTCAGCGGTTTTGGACTTCTCTCACAACTTGCAAACTACATTTACATACAACCTTATTCAGTAAAGAGAGCAAATTATTAAACCCCCAGGGCAAAAAAAAACGCCCCTTGCAGTGGGGCTGCCCCCGTACTGCAAGGTTGAGCTGCTTATTAATGTCTAGGGGACCTATATAAAGCAGTTTTACTTACCTGATCCCCGCTCCCCCACAGTTGGCTTTTACCTTGTCCCCCCTACGCCACAGCTTGTAGACTATTGGGGCTGTGGGCCCTGCATGGTACATGATGACATCAGCAGGCCTCTGACCACCAGAGCAGAGGGGGGAAGAGGCTGTGGGTGCTGGTCTTGGAGCCTGTGGGAGTGGATATCAGGTAATTAAAAGCGCTTTACACAGGTACCCTAGACATTAACGACCAGTTAACCCTTGCAATGCAGGGGTAGCCCCACTGAAAGAGGAGATTTTTTTCCCCCAGACATAGGCTTTGCATGCAAGTACTCATGGCAACCAATCCAAATTCACTCTGTTGCAGTTACACCAGGAAAAACTTGATTTGTAATTAGTTACAGTGGGTTATTACTAGACATGTGCACTGACAAAAAATTTGTTTAGTTTCGTTTCGTTTTAAATTCGGATTTGTGTTATTTCGTTTTTCGGGATTCGAGTGTGAAAGTTAATTCGGATTCGGACGAAATTCGTTATCGGTAGGTTGTTCGAACGTTCGTTTCGTTTTTGTTTCTTATTCGTTTCGTTCATTCGTTCGTTCGTTTGCAGCAAAGTGACATTTGAGGGGGGAAAATGTTGTTCTCCTTCTCTAATGTCACTTTGCTCCAACGAACGAAACGAATAAGAAACGAAAACGAAACGAACGTTCGAACGAACTACCGCTACCGAATTTTGGAAACGGAAATTCGGATTCGTTTGCATTCGTTATATCTGTAATTCGGAATTCGGATACATCCGAATGTCCGAATTTCCGAAAATTCGTCCGAATTTCGATTCGGAACGAAACGAATCGCACATGTCTAGTTATTACACCAGCACACTTTATCAAATGAGAGCCTGAAGGATTTGAAGGCTGAAGAACCTAAGCATGGAAAGAGCCGGAATAAGGAGATGTGTTTCCGCAAAATTTGCAGCAATGAGCAGATTCTCAACTGGTGGGTCGTGACCCAAAAGTGTGTCGCGACTCCATGTTCAGTGGGTCACCGCATAACTTCCACTTTTCTAGGTGAGAGAGGCTCTTCAGCCTCCCCCTGGTGCAGCACTGTCAGTTCTCGGGCCAAGCAGCCATTCAAAATATGCTGCCCGGTGCCAAGTGTCGGCTTGAGGTTGGGTGGGATGGGGCAATGGCCGCGAGGGAGTTCCATCCATACATGCATTGATTACAGCTCCCTTGCATGCCCTGTAAAGGTGCCCAGACCGGAGTGATGTCACATTCTGGATCCCGCCACCTCTATAAGGCATGCAAGGGAGCTGTGCAAGCAATGCACATGTAGATGGAGCTCCATCACACCACAGCAGCCCACACTGGACCCTGGGCTGACGATCCACTCCAGTTCTTGTAAGGTAGGGAGACTGGGTGAATATTAAAAAAAAGAAAAAAAATTGTATTATTTTTTGGAATGTATATGTGTGACAATGTCTGTGAGTGTGTGAGATTGTGCCTGTAAATGTGTGAGATTGTATCTGTCAGTGTTTTTGAGGGCCTGTTCACACTAGTGCAGTGCGTTAATTGCACAGTCCTGTGCTATTAACGCACCGTACCACGCAATTGCACCTATCGCGCATTCTGGTACGGGAGGTGTGTTGCGTTGTCAATCATTTGAATGGCACCCCAAATGCACCTCTCACCCACAGTTTGATTGCCCGCATCGGAACGCGTTGTACCGCAATGCTGTGTGTTCCATGCAGTGCAATTTGGGTCGTGACTTAATGACCAAGGACAAATGTGGGTCCTGAGCTTACACAGATTGAGAACCACTGATCTAGACAGATATAATGGCATCAATTAATGCAGCTCTGTAATAATTAATACATCATTAAATATATATATTTTGAATGCAAATAGTGCAAGTACCTGCATTTTTGGGAGGTAAACAGTTCCTATATATGTATTTTATATTACTTCATCAGTCAAACCATCTTGTTTAGTAACATACCCTTAGCGGTATAATGACATGGTGATAGAAGTATATCCAGGGCCGGAGTTTCATCATTGGGGGGTGCAGGCAAGGAGTAACTGGGGTACTCTTCCATAGCTGCTTTCAGAAGTTAGAGATTAGTTTTAGTAAGCTTATATGAGATGACTGTTTTTACTGATGATGGGGAAAAAAAGAATATTTAACAACTACACAGGGAAACCCGTATGTCTGATGTTTATAGGTACAGGCCTACTGTGCATAATGATATATCCTGCCCGGGACATATACACTGTATTCACATTAATTTCCGCACTGCAATGTTGTATCTAACCAGGTCACTTTATACATGATCACATCCATCAGTACTATATCAGGTTCTGTATCTGATACTGCTTAGAATATCCTACTTTCACCTGTGGATTCGAAGTATTGGGGACTCAGCAGGGAGTAGATGTTTCTATCTCTTCCCTGTGTGCTCATGTGATTGTGTAACACTTTTTACCTGTGAGCTGCAGAGGAGGATCCCACGCATCTCTCTCATGCCTCCTTAATTCCAACGATTACCATGAAAGATGGCTTAAACAGGCTGTGCCTGGTGGCTGAAAGACACTGGGCTAAACTTAGAGGTAATTTGGCACCTTATGGGATTCTGTTTTTTGTCCTGGATAAAATCAAATTGGAAGACAACTGCGAAAACCACCGTTGCAGATAAAAGTAATGCTTGATTCTCAGCAGGACTTGATATCACTACTGGAAAGCACAATTCATCATAAAAATACTAGAGTTTCTACTAAAGGAGATGTATGATTAACTGTTTACTCTCCAGATGCTCACCGTTTCTATATCCTTAGCTCCAGTGCGCTCCAAGATTTGTGACAAAATTATTTCCCGATCCTTCAGTACCTTCATTTTTTCCTTGATGAAATATTTTGGGATTGGAACCTCCAAACTTTCCTTTTGGAAAAAAAGAAATGTTTCAGTATCCAAGCTAAAGAGGGAATATACAATTACTGTCTTCCCAGTCTGTCTCATAAAGACTCTTACAGCATGCATGCCAGGCTGCCAGACCACTTGTAGCCACTCAAGCCACTCAAGCCTTTACACAGATACAATCACTGACACCATGCACATAAAACAGATTCATTTATTTAATTTTTTCTGCGGTTTATAGAGCACCAAGTCCTTATGTAGAGCTTTACAGAGTACAAAAGACTATTCACCTTGGTACCTGTCCCTGTTTAAAATTACCTAACATGAAGTCTTCATTCTACTAAACAAGGTGAAAAAAAGTGTCCCCTTTACCCTTTGACTTCTTACCTTAACTAATTACCCCTCATACTTTATCACCCTAACCGTAAAACTTAACACAAACCCTAATATGTAACCTCTGACCTAGCACTTAATCCTTTAGGCCACGTTCACACCTGGGTGATCAGCGACCACGCGGCAATCATGCACGAAAACCGTGCGGTCATGGAATCGCACACCACCACTGATGGCACCCCAGTCACGCAAGGCAGATTGCGCAATTTCCCACCACGATTCCGCCCGTGCAATCGCACACGATCGCGTCTGTATAAAACGCACTCGGTGAGTGCCGTGAAAAAAGGCACATGTACCTTTTTTTCAGCCATTGCCGCGCAGATATAACCCCATTGAAATCAATGGGGCTGCACGGCAACCGCTGTAGTGCAACCGCTTATGATCGTGCGGTCCCGGGACCACCCAAGTCTGCACCTGGCCTCAAAGTTGACTTGAACCCAAAAATCAATAATTGTTATCTTTTAGGGAACATCTAGAAAAGTTAGTTTTGCCTAAGCAATAACCTAAAACAGTGGTGGCGAACCTTGGCACTCCAGCTGTGCCAAAACTACAAATCCCAAGATGCATCTGCCTCTGGGAGTTATGACTGTGGCTGCCAGAGCCTTGCAATGCCTCATGGGACTTGTAGTTCCAAAACAGCTGGAGTGCCAAGGTTCGCCATCACTGACCTAAAACATTCGCCTTTTGTCTTAAATTTTACCTTATGTACTTCTTGGTATGTGAGTGTGGCTTGACGCTCCTATTCTGTGGTCTAAAAGCTGTATATCTGAAGTGTGAGATCATGTAAGGTACTATCGACTCTTTTCGACTCTTATCAAAATTTTGAGTGAGATTTGGTGATGTTGCTACTGTTCTGTTCAGTCTTCTCCTGAGGACTTGTTGAAGAGGAAGTTATTGTATGAAGTACTTAAAGGAGAACTATGAGGTGAGTGGATTCTCATAGTTAGAGCTGACCTGTGACAAAGAAGCTATCACAGGTCGGCTCTATTGATCGGGAAGTGAGCAGAAACATGCCGCCGATCCGCTCACTTCCGGATCGTCTCTCTGCAGAGAGTGGTGACTGTCAGTCACCGCTCCCAGCAGGGATTGCCTCTCCCCCTCTCTGATCCTCCAGTGCTGAGTGGAGGAACGAACGGTGGAGGGGGGGGGCATAGCTGGCTCTGCCTCACACAGCTGGGTGGATCCAAACAGTATTGTCTGGATCCGTTCCTGGTGCGGCGCTCTCTGTATATTGTGGGCAATAACCTGCTATATACTGAGCTTTGGGTCAAGGGAGGAGGTTACCGTAGTATATGTCCTCCCGTGACCCTAAAGAGAGCTATGGGGAAGAAAAACACTTACCCCCATAGTTCTCTTATAAGGACCAGCAGTGCTAAAATCTCCCTGCTTCTGCGTCATCTATTCTGTTGATGTGTGCATCTGTCACTTCTCCTGTTGCTTCCTATCATAACCCCAACAGTTATTGGGTCACCAATAATTAGCAAGGCAGCTCTGACATGAAGAAGCAAAGCCCTGATCCGCTACCAAAATGGCCCCCTCCACATAGAGACCCAGCGTGAAATAAGGCAAAAATCAGCTTCAGTGAGTCCAGAGACAATTCTGGTGACTGGTCACTTGTCCATTGCTTTCTGTTTTTTTGGTCGCAGCTTCCACAGAACAGGTAATCTTTAATGGAACTCTAAAATATAACTCTTAACCTAGCTATAACATTTGACCCTATTTTAACTTCAACCTAACACTGAAAATCAACAATCAATCTTAAAGATACCTTGTTGCCAGACCATTTGTTTTACAAAAATCTACTCATAAGAGTTTATGTGCACTTACATATTTGACGCATCTTATTTACCTGTAAATGCCTCCCTTCTGTAGACATTTAAAAGCCCTGAGACTTCTGCTTGGCATTGCTATCTTGGATATGATGCCAACAGCCTCAGCAGACTAAAGCTATCCATACACTAAAATATTTATTTAATTTACCCTGCGGGCTGAGTGAAAGATTCTTCCATTAATGCTAAACAGTGTAAATGATCAAATCTCCCCAGCTGGGCTATTGTATTTTGCAGCTGATTGGCTGCATCCACTGTTGGGCCAACAATTCTGGGCCTGGCTCCGTTGACAAAAGAGTATATGACTGTTGAGCCAGCAGGGCCACCCAGTGTTTTACAAGTGAAAAGAAAAAAAACAGAAAGGAGAAACATTTGCAAGTAAGCATTTGAAATACATGATTTTTCTGTGCTTTTACCTGCATTTTGTTAAGTTGCTGCCAAGGTCTACTAAGTGACCCTATGCTTTGCAGGTGCTGTGCTATTACTTTACCTTTGAGCCCCTCAAGAAGCAACATGATATACCTGGTACTTCTAGCTATGAAGGAAGTATTCTTCCTCCCATGATGCTTGCCAACTGGCTGCGTAGGCACCGAGCGCTACCACATGGGAAAGGGGAGAGAGTGCTAAGCAGTGACGTGCCATGCCTTCTGTGCTGGGGAGGCATCCCCCAGCCCGCGGAAGCTCTGCTACCGTCCCGCCTATGCTCCGCCCCATCCCACTGAAGCCCCGCCCCCAGCTCGGTAACCAAGCTGCATGGGGAGGAAGAAGGGAGGAGACAGGGAAGAGCCTCCCTGTCCCTCACTTGCTCGTCACTGGTGAGTCACTGCTGAGGCATCGAGATTGATGTCCTCACTGGTTTTTTTTTGTTTGTTTTTTTTGTTGTTATTGGAAAGCTTGGGCCAATGGCGCATTGCCATTGGTCCAAGCCATCCACAGAGCTCATGCCTCTAAAACAGTGTAGAGGCTGTGACAGCTCTTGCCTCACTAAGTTAGGTTACACAAGCAGTGGGGAACCCTGCTGCTGTGTAACCTAACTGTCAAAAGCCGAATGTAGTGCCATCTGTCATTAACAGGCAGTGCTCCGTCCATGAGAGGTTACACAGCGGGAAGGCTTTCCCTGCTGTGCAACCTGTAACAAGCCTCTTGGAATGGAGAAAAAGCTGTCAGCTTCAGACTTGAAGCTGACAGGTTTTTCCTCCATAATACTAAGTGAGGCTCTGCCTCACCTGCCTCCCTGACCGCACATCCCTGGTGCTAAGCCTTGTATAAGCTGCAAGTCACAACTAATCTGTGATATTTGTGGTCACAGTGAAATTTAGCACATATGGTCATCCTCCAGCTGAGTCACATTTTAGGGAATCTCTCCCTAAAACTAAAGTTGAGAAACAAAGTTGATTGCATATTAAATTATACTACATTACAAAGCCTTAAACTCATGCTACATACATCTCCAGTAACAGAAAACGATTAGAGTCTCACATTAATACCCGCGGTTATAGACCAGCTACTGTAAATATGCTATGATAAAATTAGGATGCTCTATTGGTCCATTACCGTAATGTTAAAATACTACAGGGAAATAGTACTGTATTTGAGCTGCTGAAAACATTAAGAGGCAAATTGTAGACATTGCTGGCAGCAGATTATAACTATTTTTCCAGATCAGTCTGGAAGACTCTCAGCTTTCTTCTGCTTTATTATTCCTTTGTGTGTATTCTGGTACCTATTAATTCCCACACTCTACTGTGTCTGAATCACAAATCCAGAGGCGCAATTGGAAAAATACCTCATTTACAAGCAGACCTGCGGTTAATACATTGTACACTTTTTTATTATTAAAATAACTGATTTTTTTGTTAATTCTAATCATGACAAACTTTTTTCATGAGGGTTTATTTTGGCCACCTTCTACTGGGCAAAGCAGCTGTCCAGTAGAAGGCAATATTTAGCTCCCTATTATTGTTGAGGGACAATAAAAATTCTGCAAGGTTTTCTAATCTGTCCCATCAATGTTCTCTTTGAGGCTGGCCTGTGGCTGACTACCTACCACCATAGACATGAGATCATCTACTGATCCAGCCAGAAACGTCTGTCCTCCTACATTTATGAAGCGATACAAAAATTCCACAGCACACTATCCAGCTAGTCAGCACAAAAAAAAAGAAATCAAACTGTTTCAACATCTCAGGTAAAAACAGGTTTTTGCTGCATACATTTGCAAATACATGAAGCCACACTGACCTGTCGAGGCACCTCTGCAAAGTGTGGTTATCAGTATCTCTAAACTTACAGGGTTATTCACAAAAGGGTGAAGAGTTTGGAGAAGACAGGAGAAGAACAATCTAGGCCAAGTGAGCTGAATTGGAGATTTTTTTTTAAAATCAGTTATTTTGGCCTAGATTGTTCACTTCTCCTGCCTTCTCCAAACTCTTCACCCTTTTGTGAATAATCCTGTTAGTTTTCCCAACTATGGGAAATACATTGCAATACATACATTGAGAGCAGGTCTCCAGGAGCAGTGGCGGAACTACCGCCGGTGCGGCTGGAGCGGGAGCACCAGGGCCTCTAACACTGTCCAGGAGGTAGCCCCCTCCTCCTCAAAGGTACAGCAGAGGTCCTACATTGATCAAGAAAGTTGAATCTCCCTAGTGTGTTTCTGCGCCAAATCCAACAAAGCAAAAAATGGCAGGTACAGTACTTAGCTCAATATAGAACTGGCAAAAAAAGTGAAAGGTGGACTGTGGCAGCTTTAGGCTGCGCAAATTACACTAGAAAGCATTAGGATGACGTAATTGTGAGTGGAACACAGCCAGACTGGCTCTCAGTGTTTGCACTCCTGCACTCTGTATGTGGAAGTTTTTCTGAAGACAAATTTCAGGAAATGATACTAGCAGTATTTAAAAATAAATGTAAATTATTTTTATCATGAAGTTCTGCTTTAGTGGTACAAAATGTTATCTGTTGGGAAACGTCATATTTAATCATAGCTAGTTTAAAAAGATGGATGGTTTTTCTCTGACCTAACCAGAAAAGAGTGTTAAAATACTGGAATTATTCTGAGCTGGGAATGGCATTTAGCATAAAGATCTCTTTCTCACCACATAACAGAACTTCAACGCAATTTGGTCAGGTGTCTATAAATAAACTGCTAACTTGTCTAAAATATTAATATCTGCAATAAAATGTACAGTTTAGAAAAACATTAGTCATTGTGTCAACTGGATATATACTTATATTTATGCTTTGAGATATCTGACTTAGTGAACAGCAGCAGTAACATAACCAGATGTAAAGCAATAAAATAGCTTAGTAGAGTTCCAAAGTTGTAAAGCCATGTAGCTAGTCCAGTCTGACCTACGTTTGCCCCCAGATACAGAAGCATTTACACCAAGTACTCACAGGTCCCATCTTCAAGTCTTGCAGAATATCATCAAAATACTGAAATTCAGAGATCTCTAACTCCACCAGCTCTTCTTTTAGCTCTAGAACACGTCCCATGACACCATCCAGGACCAGGCTCACCAACCGTCTCTTCTGTGGATGTGTTATCTGATCATAAGCTAACTCAAGGTTGCGGAAGATCTGCAGGTATTTGACATACAAGGTCCCAAGTTGCTGGGCAACTACCATGCGATCCCTTTCAGGTTTTGGTGGTACAGCTGGCATCTCCTGCCGGAGCAGCAGACTGAGGTTTTGTTGGGCCTCCACCCACATTTTGTTGTAGATTCTACAGAACAAAGAAGCAAGGTTAGAGTTATCAGCAACAAAGAATTAATATTGGCCTACAAAATGGTATTGTGCATATAATCAACACATTTCTATTCCACACCAGAGTCTTCCTAAAAGAAAATGCATTTAAATGTCACAAAAATGTAAAACATATAGAGGGGAATTTATCAAAACTGGAGCAGACAAAATCTGGAGCAGCTGTGCATGGCAGCCAATTAGTTTTTCTTTTCAGTTTGTTCAGTTAAGATTTGAAAATGAAAGCGTGAAGCTGATTGGTTGCCGTGCACAGCTGCTCCAATTTTTGTCTGCTCCAGTTTTGATAAATACTTTTCACAGAATGTATTCTTAATCATGGAACAGTGCATGAAACCATGCAAATTCCCTTTTAATGCCCCCTGGCCAACTGTACACTCAGAACTACATATAGGCTTATAGAACAGATACAAATATTAGACAGTATTCTTCTTCAATACCAGCAGATCTGGATACATAGTAGCCCCCCC
>NW_017306597.1:238742-253215 GCF_000935625.1 Nanorana parkeri | reverse complement strand
CCCCTACTATTAATAAATAAAGAATCATTGATTTTTTCGGATTCATGAAATAAATTATTGTAAATCTTTTCAGTTTTAAGTTACGCTGAGCCTCACAGTGGTTTACTGCAGGCCTTCTTCGTTTCATTAGCCCACCTCAACACAGCCTGGCTGGTTATTTCTCTATGGGTGATTACAAACTAAAAAGACAGTCACCAGAAAACAGAATAAACAGTTTTCCATAGCTGGTCATTAAACCAATTTTAGATTATAAGACCCCATTTACACTGAGCAATTTGTAGCGTGATTTCCACTCAAAAATCACTCAAACATGAAGATCAATGTAGCTCAGTGTAGCTTGTGCAATGCATTTCAATTGAGCTGTGCACACCTCGCAGCTTAATGTCGCCTGTAGCTTGTAGCTCAAGCTTGTCGCTTGAACATGACCTATTTTTCAGCGGATTTTGTGCGATTTGGTCCCAATAGGCTTTGATAGACTGCCAAAAGAAGCGCTACGTAGTGCAACAAAATGTGCACTGTACCTCAATGTAGCTCAGCTCAAATCAGCGCTGAAAAAGCTTATTAATGTAGCTCAGTATGAATGGGGTCTTCATATAAGAATTGACAACAGCTAGGTTGGAACCTGTACAGTGTTATCCTAGTTGGTCTGAATAGTGGCTGTATTCAGAAGATTACAGATTGCAAAGACAGAATAAAACCTTGTAATTCCAAAGAAACTTTGCAAGAATGAGTAGGTATATCTAAGAGATTAATCTATACATGACTGTTGAATTAAAGTGTATGTCCAGCCATATCTTTTTTCATTTTGAATAGACTGGGGATCGATTAAAACCTCTGTTGGGTTTTTCTTGCTATCTGGGCACTGTTTAAGAGTTTTTCCCCTATTTACTGTCCTGGTGGCAACAGCTTCTACAAACAGAAAGTGAGGGAAAATCTGCAACAGGGACACAGACAGCAATAAAACCAAAGGTTCTAGCCTTCCCCTTATGGGAAAAAAAAATGCATTTTTATGTGTCTGTGTTGTTGTAGAAGATTCTTCCTCACTTCCCATCTATTGAAACCGTCGTCACTGAGACAGTAAGTGAGGGCAAATCTCTCTAATGGGTAGCAGTAAAAACCCGACAGCAGTTCTATTGCTTACCCACTGTATCCAAAACTAAATAGACAATGTTGGCCTGTTACATACTTTAAAGAAAACCGGTGCCCGTACTATGCACATTAGAGTATTTGTATCTTCTGAACAAGCAGTAAAAGCAATCCCTCATTCACCTTTTTAGCAATAGGCATTGTGGAGAAATTCACATTCAAATTTCACAACACAGGCAATGAAATCTTAGTTCTTAGGTTTTTCCTATTACTTTCTATTACACCAGAACCATGGCAGCCTGACAGCCTTGCAATGTAAATACACAAGACATGTGTTTCTACACTGTTTGAAACTGAATAAAAAAACTAAAAGGCTTTTGAGTCTTTGGTGTGATCTTTGAGAATGAATTACTTCACGCTACAAGCAGCTAGAGAGGTAAGGGAAGGCTTATTTTAAAGCTATTTTACTGCAGAACATGTAAATAATTTAATGTCTACAGTATGAGCAAATAGGCACTTTAAAAGAAAACTATGGCCTAACCCTTTTTGGCCATAGTTTTGTTCAGGGTCACAGGAGGACATATGCTAATGTCCTCCGGTGACCCAAAACTCAGTATATAGTGAACTATTGCCTGCTATACGCTAAGAGTGCAATACTGTCGAGATCCACCCCACTGGCTAATTGACAGCTGGCTCTGCCTCTCTAGAAGCAGAGCCAGCTCTGCCCGCTCCTTCCCTGGTCTATTCTTCCAGAGAAACGGAGAGGGGAATCTCTGCAGGAAGAGGATCGGGAAGTCAGCAATTGGTGGTATGTGTTCGCTGACTTCCCGATCAAAAGAGCCGACCTGCAACAGATTCAGTGTCACAGGTCTGCTTCAATTATGGGGATAAGTGTTTTTCGCTCACCCCATATTTCTCCTTTAAGGATTATAGGTCTTGTTACAGCATTGTATCACCTATTCCTGCTTGACACTATAATACACTCAAGTTGTCAGCAGTTCATGAATTGAAGCCTGCTACTAAATTCAAACAAATGTTTTCTACATTTAAAAACAGTATATATACGTGTACATATATATTCTAAAAATGTGAAAACTCTATATGAAATGTTCTAAAACTAGAAGTTCAGCCATTAGCATTTTGTCAGGGCTCCAGCATGTTGTTAGCTGTCACCACAAGTCCAGGGGGGGGCATAAAATAAATCTGTGGTATGTATAATTTGGAACTGGGCTATGCTTATAACATCTAAAATAATTAACTTTAAAGGCTAAGTGCATTTCTGTATACAAATAAGTATTGCCTGCGCCTCAAGGTTAACAGCCAAAGACAAAATATGACCAGACACTTCTGTAGTGATAAAAAGCAGGTTTTCATTGGCCAGCTTGTCTGGGATGGGCACAGTGTATATCAGTTCTGGTACTCGTACCTATCATTAACGTTTAGCATATGTACTGGATTTAGGGCTTGGCAATAATGTCTGTAAAAAATAAGTCAAGGCAACTGGACTTGCTGTATTTTTCTTGAAGACGTTTCACTGGTCATCCAACCAGCTTTCTCAATGAAGAATGACTTGTACAAAAATTATCTGGGAATAAATATGGTGAATGTTGTTCCATTTCACATAATCTGTTAGTCACAACCAGGTGTTGACTTATTTTTTACAGATATACCATGACATGGATGAATGAGAACCTTCACAGACACTTGGCTTTTCTGTTCTCCTCTTCATCTCTGGTGCATGCACTTCACTGCAACAGCAACTACAATTGTTAGAGCTGGTAAACAGTGAAACACTGTGCCAGCCCTATCACCACAGGGATTCCAGTTTATATTTAGTTTTGGGCTGCAGAGGGTAACTTAGGAAAGTCATTTTTGACATAAAAGTGCACTTTTCCTTTATCTGTTTAAACTTTAAGTATGACGTAGTTTATTTTGAATGAAACATCGCTACTGCAGCAGAAAACCACAAGCCAAATAAACAGAAGAAAAGAACAGGATATTATTTAAATAAACACTTCATCAATGAAAGGAAAAGAAAGGAACAGATATTGAGGAAAATATGGAGAAAATAGAAATAAAAGAAAAGATAAAAATAAGCAGGGAGAGAGAGAGATGAATACTATATTAAGAATACTAGGAACAAACAGAATAAGGCAATACATAAAATGGAAAAGCAGAAAACGTACAATATTGACAGACAGAACCTAAAATCTATTGATGGAGAATTCCATTTAAAGTTCATATGGAAAAAGGTGCAAGGTCTTCAGCTCCAAAATAGTAGTGGAAATAAAAACTGCAACAACAAAAAATTTAAAAAAGGTGAAACTGACCTTTTCCACAGGTAAGGAAAAAGGGCCCAATTGTCTCCACCAAAAATGGAAATGAAGAAGTGTAACATAATGGGACGCATGGGGGGTAACCTCATAGAGCCGTTAACCCAGTGGTGGGCCTAATAACCGAAGGGCCCTGGTGCAAGATTTTATCTTGGGCCCCCCTCCCAAGACAGGGGGGTGGGGGGGCGCGGGAACGGATCACACTGCCCCCCCCCAACGGTCTGTTGCAGTAGCATGCTGGACTTACCTGAGACCCTGCAGAGCACATAATAGATCCTGCATAGCCCACCTGACACTCTCTATGGTGGGCTCGGCAGGGTCCCAGGTGGGCTGGCCTGGTCGTCGAGATCCCTTTCCCTGTACCTCCTCCCAACTCTTCTTACCTGCTGGTCTGGTCTCCTCAACCCCCTCCCCTGTCACCTCTGCCATGCCGCCCCGGTACAGTTGATACCCATGTAAGAGGCCCCCCAGACCCCTCACATGGGTACCGGCCATACCCCCCTGATGGCGGTGTTCTTTCAAAGGTTGTGACTACGTTAGAATGTGCGACCGGTGATGAGGTCACACGTTTTCTTTCCACCCCCGCCACTGCTTGACCTGCCTATATGGTAGCATTCCTGGGCTCAGGAATAAGCGACACGCCGGACTCGGGAATAAGCGGCGCACCGGACTCGGGTATAAGCGATGCGCCGGACCCGGGAATAAGCGACGCGCGGGACTCGGGTATAAGCGACGCACCGGACTTAGGAATAAGCGACACGCTGGGCTCAGGAAAAGAGTGGACTTAGCAGTAAAAACAGAAGAACACTGAGCCCTCGTTCACACCTGAACATTTTGTAGCGCGTTCTACACTTGACGAACGCCTTACAAAACGCTCAAAAATATCAATCCCATTGTATTCAATGGTCTCGTTCCCACCTTGGCGTATTTCCGCCCGTACCTAACGCGCTACAAAACGGCCCACGCCTGAAAAGGTACAGGTACTACTTTGGGCCGTTTTGTTGCGCGTTTCAATTGGGATACAGCCAAGTAGCCTTCGGAAACGCGCAACGGTCGTGCGACTTTTTTACCGCGAATCGCGGTAAAAAAACGCACGACGGTCGCGCGACAGACGCGCATATGCAATACGCCTAGGTGTGAACGAGACCTAAGGCCTTGTTCACACCGAAAGCGTTCCAGAGCGGTAGCTGCTGGAACGCACCGCGATCTGTCACGAAACTTCCCCCTGCGTTCTGGGGCGGGGGGAGCGTGGTGGTGCATTGAATTCAATGGCACCGCTTCCATATCCTTCCCCCACAGTGCGAACGGATGCGTGGCACAACTTTGCCTACATTCCGTTCCACTGCAAGCGCAAAAAATGGGGCCTGCTCTATTTTTTGCGTTTGCAGTCGAACAGAACGCAGGCAAAGTTTTGCCAAGCGTCCGATCGCACTGCGAAGTGGGGCGGGGGGGAGCGTGGAAGTGGTGCCATTGACTTCAATGCACCCCTCCCGCCCCAGAACGCAGGCGGAAGATCACGGTGTGTTCCAGCAGCTACCGCTCTGGAACGCACCGCTTTCGGTTTGAACAAGCCCTTATGATAAACCCTCCCCAGGCCCACCTACCTGCTTGTTGCTGTCGCCCTAGTTGGTGCAGCCTCAGCCTGGTCAGATGCTCTGCTCCTGCAGTGCCCACACTGGATGAGCAGGAAAGTGCCGCCCTGGAGCCTCCATGCTGCCCGGTGCTGCAGCATCTACCATGATCGATCTGACCTGTCAGCTTGCTTGGGGCGGCCGCGGACGGGTCGCATCTCACTTGGCCCAGCATAGCCCCGCCTCCGGTCCCGCCTCCTGGACCTGACCCCACTGGGCCCCCCCACAGCCTCAGGCCCCGGGCCCCCACACCGGTTGCACCGGCGGTAGTTTAGCCACTGCGTTAACCACTTATTGCACAGCATCTCCTGCTAGGAGCGGTAAGCGTGGTGCCACTGCAATCCTTTTCCATGAGGATCACTAGAAGTCCGGCTTTTACAATCCTTGTTTTATTGATTGCATGTAATAATCTACTTTTTTGAGGTTGTGGATTTGGGGTTCTTGGGGTTTTCATGAGCTGTAAGCCATAATCATCACAATTATGACAAATCACGGCTTGAACTATCTTGCTTTGCATGTAATGAGTCTATCTCATATATTAGTTTCACCTTTTAAGTTGCATTAGTGAAATAAATGAACTTTGCACGATATTCTAATTATTCGAGTTTCACCTGTATTTATTATTACCCACATTTTTTGGTAAAACATAAAAGCTGGGCGGCGCGCACTAGTGGGGGTGGGGAAGAACGTTTTAACCCGCATCTACAAGGCTTCTGTCCGGCCGTTTATGTACGGCCGCTGGATGGGAGGTGGTTAAAACCTTTGTCCAAGCACTTACAGTTATCATTTATATGTGAAAGGGGATTTTTTGTGTTTTTGCATGGGGTCCCCCCTAAAATCAATACCAGACCTCTATATGGCATAAGGGTCTGATATGGCTATTGAAAGGATCAAGCGTCATTTTATAGATTGGGGAGCTTCAATGTTTTGCATTTTGCAATATTTTGCATACATTTAAAGGGTGATGTGACTGAAAAAAAGGTTGAGAAACTCTGCTACATACAATGGTCATTATTTAAGAAATGCAATACAGCAACCAGGTATGACTGCACTTGCAATGGGAAAGTGACAAAAATGTCAAAAATACATTTACTTTGTATTCAATTCTTCTCCCTAAATGTATGTGTTTATATGTACCACATTACTTCAGTAATCCAGTAATCATATTCAAGTGTCAAAATCGTACAAGATATCTTTGTGTTTTTCTCTTATGAAGTAATTAAAACAGTATATTGATAATGGCTTTCTGCATTCTTTGGTTTAATATGTTTTATTTCAATATACAAAAAGAAAAAGTACATAACATATCTTCGATTATACCCATACATCATAGCTTGTCCCATAAGTAACCTGACAAGTAGCTCTCCATTTATAAATCTCTACATTACTGTACTATCGACATAGCTATGTTCATTCATCTCAGTCTCACCTAACCTCCTATTCTCCCTTTCCTTGCCCATACACTCTCTCCCAATAACCACAACATCTTCTGGAGAAAGAGGGGGAAAGTAAAAAAAAAAGGCACAAATTGTGTTAAAAAAAAACAAAACTCTAAATGTGTTTCTTTTTTCTAAATATACCCCTTCAATTACTTCACTAAAACCCAGTGAAGTATAACTTGTTAATTATCCAACCATGTCCTGAGACCAATTTGCCCCCATTAAACCTACTTTGTGTTTACTCCTCACTCTTCTGCGTGCCCTATCCTATATATGTGTTCTACTTTAAAATGTTGTATCCTCTTTATATCATACATTAGTGTCTCCCCTAAGGTTCATATACATATCACAGTGAACTGCCCCTGAAACCATGAATTCTTAGCCACCCATAGTCTCCCAATCCTCCCCCACATTAGCCTCGGTCGTCTCCTTCCTTCCAAACCTACAGGTCAAATGCTTAAAAATCTAAAAAGAAAAATTAAATCTAATTATTTTTGTTTCTTTGGGTCCCTCTGGGATTTATATAGTTGCTAAGTAGACTCTGATGGGGCTTCACCTCTATGCCCCATATTTTCCTCTCTATCTTTCATTACCATTTTCCTAAAAACCTCTGTCTTCCTGTATGTTTCCCATTTCTCCCATATATTCTTCTGTCTATCTTTCTTATCGGCCTCTATTGCGATCAGTTCCTCCATATATGTTATTTCTACCAATGTAATCTCCCAACTCTCTAATGAAGGTGGGGTCAGGGATTTCCACCCCCGTGATATATTAACTCTCGCTGCAGCCAGTACGAATCTCAAGATATCAGTCTTTCTCTTATTTGTGGGGCCAGGAATTAATGATAACAATGCAATTAAAGGGTCATTCTCTATGCTTAAGTTCCCTATGGAACGGCATACTTCGAATATTAACTCCAAGAATGCCTGTAATCTAGGACAGCTCCACCAAATATGCAGGAACGTTCCCTCCTCAATGCAGCATCTCCAACATCTATCTGACTCTCCAGGGTTTATGTGTTTAATTCCTACTGGTCATCTATACCATCTTGACAGTATTTAAAAAAAAATTCTGATAAAATGAGGATTTAATAGAACTATGTGTCATGGTGAAAATTCTTCCCCACTCTTTCTCAGAGATCTCCCTCCTCAACTCCTGTTCCCATCCCTTTATGTATTTTGTGTGGCCTTTAGCTTCTTCCTCTATCAACAGACCATAAACTTGTGCTTTCTGCATTCTAAGACAAAAGCCTACACATATTTCAAAAACATCTAAATTAAAAGCATATCGCTAACTTAAATCTTCATAAATATTTTAATGTGATGGTATTACAACAATCTTCATGAATTAGTTTTAGGTTTTTGGATATAACAAGTATAGAAGCATAGAATTAATCTGTTCACTGTAAGCATTTCTTCCACAATATATCCACTTATCCTGGTTAAATGAATGCTGTATTTTGTTTCCTAAGGCTGGGTATACAGAACAAAAGGGTAATATTAGAGTATTGTGCTATTCAGTTCGCTTGGTGCACATGGCAGCTGCAAATCTCTGAACTCAAAAGAGGGGGTGAATAGAAGGGTTAGGGGTGCCAGGCGTCCTGTGCTGAGGTGGGGTTGAAAATGCATACGTGTAATAGGCCCTGGTATCACCATGGTACCCGCTTTGTTCAGGGAGAATAGTGAGGTTGGCACAAGTTCAGCTTCGAAGGTCTTTGGGCAGCTTTAATGTGCAGACTGCTCACCCTGCCAAATTCTTTCTGTATTTGTGTTGTGAGGTCGAGACTCACGTCCGTTTCACCTTAACACACCCTGGCAGATGCGGGCCTTTCTCTTGCTTTTGGGTAGAATGGTATCGGCGTTTAAACAGAAAAACATTTAGGTCTCTGTCTGAAAGCCTTACAAGAAAGCCATCTTTCTAAAACGCCTTAAATGTCTCTTTTTGATTAATATATCTGGTACTAAGTTCTAAATTCAACGTAAGCAAGTTTACTATGATTTGTAATAACATACAAGTTACGGTAATAGAAAACATCTGTGAACACTAACCCCAAGTAGATTCTTATTCCTGACGGATGGGAGTAATAGCACAGTAAAATCGTATGTGTATTAATTTATACATAGGATTAAGTTTCTGACCTGCTAAAGTGAATCCAACCCAGTGACTGAGAAGTACAAATTGTGTGAAATTGAGACAACGAATTAACTTTATGCCAATTTAGAATTTAGATGGCAGGACATTATTTGTTGTAAAATAAATGAAATTCAAACAGGTGTTGGTGCTACTTAAGTCGTGGGATTTCAGTTTTATGTTCGCCGATAAACAACCACCTTTGAAGCTCAATGTATGAAAATATTCTTCATCTGAATTGTTTTTTCTTTACGGACTAGCTGGTCAATCACACCAGTTCTTTCTGTTATTCTTGTCACTTTAACACATAGTAAGAAGATATTTTATGGGCTGCACCATGTTACACTTCATCAATTACTGTGGGATTAGTTACATCATACCTCCCTACTGTTAATACCTTCAGTGTGTACATCGAATACACGTATAACATTTTCCCTCCACTGTGGCTGTGACTAAAGCTATCGTTACAGGTTATTATAGAATCAGATAATGGACTTAAATGTAATTTTGATAAATATACTGCAGGTAGCACTGTAAGTCTGGCAGTTCTTGGCAGAAATACAGGGGTGCAACCAAAGCCCATGTGCCTTTGGGCTCTAGTTAATTAGTTGTCATATATTCCTGAAAAGAGCATTCATTATTTCCCAGTTTACACCTTATATAGTTGTGGCAGTGCGTGGCAATGCCACTGTGTTATCTCCATTCCTGTGTCCAGAATTTGAGTGGCCAGCACATGCTGATGGCACAGGTGTGCACAGCCTTTAAAATAAAGGCTGTTGAGAAGGGTTCAAGGCTCCACCTGGGAGACAGGAAAACTCCACCCAGGAGTCAGAGTGGAGTCCCATGTGGCAGAGTGCTGCAGGTTGGAAAAGCCAAGTGTGCAGTTTAGTACGAGACTGAGAGTGGCCTGAGGTCTAAGGCCAGAGCAGCGGTTCTGCTAATGCAAAGCCAGGAGGCTGGATGGGCATGTATTGCCAAGATATGCTAAAGAACCCCTGCGAGGGTAATTGTTCTTGTTTGTGAACTGTCATTTCTAAAAGTGGGCAAGGAAGCCCTGAAATGAAGATTTCTGCGAGTGGATGCGTCCTTAATGCACTACTGTTTGGAGCGAATTCTCACATAGTGAAAAGGCAAACATAAATCAAAGCTGTTTAGACATGTTACATTAATGTATATCTTCTGCCAAAACGTTTTATTCAGTCTTGGATAGAATGGGGAAGGATTAGAACTCCTGTCAGGTTTTACTTCTGTTGCAGAGATTATTTCACTTTTTTAAATGCAACACAGACAGAAGTAAAATTGCTTTTATAACTTAAAGGTGAACCCCAGTCTTACCTTTTTTTCCCCACACTACGGCCTTGCAAGTCCTCACCCATGTTGAAACAGATTACTCTCAATTCCCTGTAAATTTGCATCTTTAAAATATAACCCTTTGAAGCTGCAGCAGCTATCTTGAGCCCCCCTCATTTATTGCAGGGGTGCACATTAGGTCGAACACCATCTACCAGTTGTTCTCAAAGTTAACGCTGGTAGATCGCAATCACAAGTTGGCTCGCTGTCCTGAACTTCCCCCCCCGGATCAGGAGAGAGCGAGGAAAGACAGCCAGGAGAGAGAAAGGACAGACAGCCAGGAGAGAGAGAGAGGACAGACAGCCAGGAGAGAGCGAGTAGAGATAGCCAGGAGAGAGAGCAGGGAGAGACATCCAGGAGAGAGAGCGACAAGATACAGCTAGGAGAGAGTGAGGAGAGACACCCAGGAGAGACAGAGTGAGGAGAGGCAGCCAGGAGAGGGCGAGGAGAGACAGCCTGGAGAGAGAGAGGAGAGACAGCCAGAGGAGAGAGAGATTAGAGAAAGCCAGGAGTGAGGGAGGTGTTTTTTTTTTATTTTCGTTGGTAGATCCCATTGAACTCGTCATTTGAAAAGTAGATCTCAACAAAAAAAATTGTGGGCACCCCTGATTTACTGTCTGAATGACCCACATTCTCTATTCAATAACTCCTCACCCTGATCCGCACTGTTGTTGACTCCCTCCCACAATAATTTTGTTCCCAAGCTTTAAGTGAAAGAACACATCCCTGGCATCACTTCAACTAATCTGCAACTAATCATCAGAGTGCACAGCTAGAGCCTGCAGCACCCGGTGGCAGGCACATTAAGCATGATATTTACAGGAGCACCCCAGCCCCTCTCACCAAACGAAGAGCAAAGAGCAGGAACCAGACCCAATGATGATGAATTATTTGATTGAAAAGATTTTAACTGCATGTTGATCCCGGGGGGAAATGGGAACAAGTAAGGTATTATATGCATACACTACACTTTGGCTTTAAGTGGGGGATGCTAAAACCTCTGTCAGGTTTCTATTGTTGTCTGATTCTCAATTGCAGATTTTCCCCCACTTCCTGCCTGGTAAAACATTTTCCCCAAACCAGAAAATGAGAGGAAATCTCTCTAACGGAGCCCCGGATAACAGTAAAGCCTGACAGGGGTTCTAACCTTTCCCCGTTCTATCCAATGTTAAGAAAAACACACATTTTGCGTGCAGATACATGTTTAAAGTGGAACTAGACCCACCAATTTAATGGTCTCATAAAACAATTATTTTCAAGGCATGCCAACTGTCAGGGTTGCCAGTGTGCTTATTTCAGCACTCCACTAAACTTTCATGTCCTTAAATGATGGGTGCCATAGCTGCATTACCATGGCAACTGCAATCCAAATAGAGGCTAAGATGGGGCTTTAACCATTATTTTTCATTAGCAGACATCCCAACTCTCCCGGACGTTCCGGGAGTCTCCCGCTATTAGATAGCGGCTCCCGGCCGACCAGGAGAGAAACATTTTCTCCTAGAAAGGTTTACTCTGCTTATCTAGCAGAGTAAACCTTTCCCTGCGATCTGTTTTTTTTTCTGACATCGGGCCACGGCAGCCGCCGTCAGTCAGAGAAAAAAAAACAAAAAAACAGCATAGGAATGCATAGCTAGATTGCTATTGACTATTTCACTTTGCAATAGCCAATAGCAGACTAGCTATTGCACCCGCCCAATGCTGCTGTCAATCAGCAGAGGTGGACCTGAAGTTCTCCATCAGGTCCTCTTCTAGTGATTGACAGCAGCAGAGGGTGGGTTCAATAGCCAGCTTGCTTTTTTCAGGTTCGGGTCCCTGCATTAGGGCCTATAGAACTGTGCCCACTAGCAGTAAAATTTTTACCCATCTCGGGTCTTGCCACTGAACACAAAAAAAAGCTAATGCCAATATGCCACATGTATCAGCCACTGATTTCTAAAGCATAGTTGTACCTGTAGTTTCAAACAAGCACAGATGTATGCAGTTATCTGTTACTGAACTCAAGTTCATTTTATGGGCAGAACTAAGCATTAGCAGCCTGCACTGAGTATCCCCGTCTCTGATTTCTAACAGAGGAACACAAAGGAAAAGCCTGACTTGCAGAGAAGTAACGAAAAACCACAGGGTGGGAGGAACGAACTTCAGATGTGGGATTCACAGCCAGGCTAGGAATGTGAAATGCACTGCGTCCTCTTAATTATTTTATGAATGCACCTGCTCTAACACAGGCTTGTGAAGCAGACACAGAGATCTGGACTATGTTACTGCTCTAGGCACACAATGATTCCACAATAGGGACAGGCCAGACACTACTAAATGTCACAGATATTAAAGGACTGCTGGTGAGGAACAAATTAGGTATTAGTAGTAGTAGCGGACGTAATACTGTAGTAGCATTAGTATTAAACAATGAGAAGTGTTAGGTATGTAATATTTTCATCCTTACCTTCTTTCATAGCATCTATGTGAGACAGAAAACAGTCATTTCTACAACTAAATCAAAATATAAAGTCATACAGCTGTTTAATTTTTGCAAGTGAGCTAACTCTTGGATTAAGTGCCAATTATGTTGATGAGGAACTTTGGTTGAACACTTTTAGAACATTTATGCTTTTCTACCACCCTGCCCCTGCAATTCTGTTATATGCAATACTTATTTACCTTAAAAGAGAACTATGGGGTAAGTGTTTTTCCCCATAGTTCTCTTTAGGGTCACAGAAGGACATATGGAGGACACCTCCTCCCATGACCCAAAGCTCAGTATATTGCTGGCAATACTGAGAGTGCCGCAGCCGGGATGGATCCCGACAATACTGTCGTGATCCACCCAGCTGTGTGAGTGACAGCTGGCTCTGTCACTCACACAGAGGCAGAGCCAGCTGTGTCCGCCCCCTCCCCTGTCCGTTCCTCCACTCAGCACTGGAGGATCGGAAAGGGGAGGGGAATCCCTGTGGGGAGTGGGGACAGACAGTCACCAATCTCTGCAGGGAGATGATTGGAAAGTGATCGAGCGACGGTATGTGTTCGCTCACTTCCCGATCAATAGAGCCAAAGTGTGACAGCTTTATTGTCACACGTCGGCTCTAACTATGAGTGCAAGTTACTCACCTCATAATTCTCCTTTAAAGCTGAACTCTGGGATAGTTAAAAAATTTCACTTGCAGAGCCCCCAACCTTCTTGCACTACTAGAGTTAAACACTCATTTTGTCTAGAGGAATGAGCAGTAATACTTACCTTACTCAAAAGGTGATGAATTCTCATCTTGCACCCATGACATTATTATTTACACTAGACACCTCTACACACACCACTGATATATGAAGAATGAGGCCCACTTCACATGTGCATTTTAGGGCTGATGGCGGATTCTTGGAGCTAGAATCACTAGTGGTTGTAGTCAGCTGCAGTCGCTCTGCTTGTCACTATTCGCATGTATTCACAGGGGCCTGTCATCTGTCTCTAACCGCAGGTAGCTGCCGGATGTGCAGATATATGCGAATAACAGTATATAGCTGCAGCTTCTGTCAGATTTACAAAATTATTTGTGATTCCAGTTTCAGAAATATGTAGATTTTTGGTGAAGAAATCTGTTGCCAGACCTAAAAAAAAGCCTGTGTAAATATGGCCATAGGATTCAGGTCCCTTGACCCCGTCCAAGTATCAAAGTATGATGACTCCTACAAAAGATGCATAATGCAGTGATGTTAGCCTTCATCTTTACTTGAAGGCAGACACGGAGAGAAGGAGCGGAGGGGTTACATGACTGGGGGGAGGAATAGCCCCGGGAGAAGGAGTTAAACAAAAATGGGGATAGCTGGTCTTACCTGATTGGACGTTGGAGTCAGGTGTCCGGGAGGAGCAGCATGGGAAGGAGCTGCAAGGGCTGAGGGATGTCCTTTCCAGAAAATCGACGAAGGAAGCCGTTTGTCCCACCCTCCCGCCCTGAATGTTGGGGTTTTGTGGGTTGCGGGGTTCTTTTGTCACTACAGCTTGGCGGGTTAGGGGGTCTTTGGGGGGTTTACAAAATCGTTGTTGATTAAAAAAAAGGGGGGCCATCAGCTAGTATGGGTGCTTCCCCCCCTGTTGGTGTCCAGATGTGCAGGGGGGCGGGGCTTGGCCCCTTGGGAACCTGGAAGGGGTAATCGTCCTCAAGCTGGTTGTGGTGCAGCTGGGGAAATGGGTGGAGTGTTAAGAGAGGCCTTTTGGGCTGTTGGGCACCCAAAGACCCCTTCTCAGGTCAACAATCATTGAGAGTATTATTTGTACCGTGTTTCCCCGAAAATAAGACACCGTCTTATTTTCTTTTTTGCACGAAAAAAGACACTAGGTCTTATCTTCGGGAGATGTCTTACCTGGCTGGGGGAGGACTTCACAAGGTCCCGGAAGGCGGCGTGTTGTTGCCGGTCCCGGTGTGATGTTATGCCGCTTCCATCGGGCGTGCGGGCAGGGGGGGGCGTGTGGGCGGGAGCTGCGGCCGGCTGGCGTGTGGGCGGGAGCTGCGGCCGG